>NC_134891.1:2037500-2137500 GCF_041734735.1 Babylonia areolata | reverse complement strand
GCAACATTTCACCATGCTTCCAAAGCAGACTGAAAACTATGCAAAGCACCCCAGTGGTCCTTAACATTCGGTGCACCGTGTATGTGTCACGGTATGCCGAGAATGCCACACCCTCCGTTGGAGCTAGCTACAGGGCAAACAGGTGTGTGTACACGGTCTGTCTGCCCTGTCATTGCTGGTGTGCTCATTTCATCATCCATGGTGTGCGTAAGGTGTAAACGTCTCACACAAATGTCCTGCACATGCGCACGTCCTCCCATCCCTTGCCCCCCCCACCCCCCCCCCCACTCCCCCCCCCACACACACCCCCCTCTCTCTCTTTCTCCTCTACCCACCCATGGTCAATCTCGACATTGTAATTATCTGATGTATTCGTATTAATATGATGTGTATCGATGTTACATGCGTAATTTTTTTTTTTTTTTTTTTTTTTTTTTTTTTTTAATGATTTATCTGTACTTTGTTTCTCTGTGTACTGTCCAAACCTTGGAGACGAACGACTGAAAAAAAAGGCAAATTACCCCCCTGTCACATGTACTTTTAAGCTGATGACAAAGTGCCAAAGTGTCGCAGATCTCTTATTAGTTTGTTGTTTCAATTCTGTTTTTTGGTTTTTGTTTGTTGGTTTGTTTCTGTTCCATTTCATCTATTTGCACCATTTTGTTCTGATTTGTACCCAGAGAGAGGGGGGAGAGGGAGGGAGAGAGAGGGGGGAGGGGAGGGAGAGAGGGGGGAGAGAGAGGGGGAAGAGAGAGAGAGGAGAGAGTCGGAGAGAGAGAGGGAGAGAGAGGGGAAGTCTGAGAGAGGGAGAGAGAGTCTGAGAGAGGGAGAGAGAGAGGAAGTCTGAGAGAGGGAGAGAGAGAGACAAACATTTCAGTGTTCAGTTTTCAGTGTCCCCTACCCACCCCAACGCACACACACATACCTAACATCTCCCACTCACCACATGCACACAAACACACACCCCACATCCAACCTTCATGCACACTCACACTTACCCACTACACCCTTCAGTTCAAAATACTTTGTTTTCTGCTTCAGCCGAAACAGAAAATTCTCTTTCGGCTCATTTGATGAAAAAGAAATTATGCCCATCAGCAAATGTCAAAGGGAAAAAACGAATAACTGACACACAATTCACTGATCATCATGCACACCGGCATCAGTTATTACTGGTATGTCAAAAGAAGAAAACATTTGGGTGAGGTAGTGTCACATTATAGAGTGAAACAATCATCAGTGGGGGCATCGGGAGGAAAGAAGGGGCTTCAGTTATTAATTACATAATTACATGAAATCAGATCAGAATCAAAGTTCAGCTTCAGTTACTCAATAATGTATCTCTTAAAAAAAGAAGGAAAAAAAAAGAAGAAAAGAATAGGATTCATACACAAAATACCTTCCAAATATTGTTAAACTCATTCTGGAAGACAACCTTGTGGGATTGTTTGGAAAAATTGTCAATAACTGCTGCCCAAGTGAGTTTTCTGTGCTTAGTATAAGTTCAGAACTACCGTAAAGTTAGGTCTATTGAGTGCACTGGTATGTAAGCCGCACCCACTAAATTATGGAAAAAATTGAACTTTATACATACATAAGCCGCACTGGCTTATAAGCCGCACTTATTTCCGGTACCGGAACACATACTGATACTACAGAAAAGCTGTCGATACTGTAGGTTATGAAATAAACACAAGCGGGAACAACACAAAGAAGAGCAAGCGAAAATACTGCTAGTGCCACAAAAAAATAATAAATAAACACAACGAAAATAAGATCCATAATTTAGGGGTAGTCACAGTATATAACCATGCATTTTTAATGAATCTGTTTTCATCGTTGTTTTTTCTCCTTGTCGAAGCCGCAGAGATTCATTGAATCAGATGCTGTTTTGTTGCATGCCACGATGATGAGTCCTCATCATCGCTGCTACTTTCTTCTGCACTCAGGGATGGCTCGGCCTCCATGACGTTGTGTCTGAAGAACAACCACCGCAGCAGTGTGCACGTCTGCACCGACCACAACGACAACACCACGCACCCACGCCACCACCACCACCACCACCACTACTTCAAGGAGGAGTGGAAATGGTTTGAGCATGTGGAGCAGTGGGACGACTTCGACTACCGGAACAGACAGGTTGTCTGCATTGGTTGTTTCATTGCACACGCATGTTTTGCACAGTTTGTTGTGCCGTCTCTTTGAAAAGGGTGTTTAGTGTGCGTTATTACATGATTTAAGTAAAGTGACATCACCCATGTTGGTTGGAATAAAGTACAAGATCAGCACTCTATGTTATAAATGTATTCACAAAACTGCCCCTTCCTATCTCTGTGGCTGCCTTCACCTCTACACTCCATCTCGCTCACTACGATCGGCTTCAGATCCACTCTGTTTACGCATACCCAGATTCAAACACTCGACTGTTGGCTGCCATTCTTTCTCTGTCTCTGGACCTTGCGATTGGGATGAACTTCCTCTTTCTCTTCGTCAAGACACCACTCTCAGCTCTTTCAAGTCTGGCCTTAAAACCCACCTCTTCCCAAAATAGACTCCCTTGCCTGCCCTTCCTTGTCTTCAGTATCTACAGTTTTAGAGTTATGCATGCATGTGAATGACTGGTGCGAAAGCGCTTTGATTTGTCTCTGCACAAGATTCAGCGCTATATAAATACTATATAAATACCATTATTATTATTATTATTATTAAGTGCTTCATTCATTGATATGGTTCACATGCACTGATTACGATTATTGGATTGATTTTCCAAGGTCCAGCAGTCACAAGTCACCATTGCCTCATATTTATATAAATATACATGTATATGTGTGTGTGTGTGTGCATGCTTGTGTGAGTGTGTACTTGCCAAAGTTGACGGAGACACCATCTTGTCAAGTGAGCGAGCCAGAAGGTAGAGTTGGGTGACTGTTTGCTTGCATGTATTGTACTCAAAGGTATTCTCAGCCACAATAAAAGTACAGGTGCACTTTTGGGTGACTGTAGAACAGAGCTGTGCTGGTATTTAGTTTATATAGCATACCTTAGTATTGAAAGAGTCAATGTAATCACATTGAGCACTGTCAAGTAATGGATAAAAGGCTATAAATTAACCAGCCAACCAAAGTACTAAATGCTTACACAGGTATCTTTGCACACAGCCACAGTGTAATGTTCCGTGCCTTGTCTTCACACCAGATGTACAAGCGAGCAGAGGAGTGCAGAGTGGTGCTCAACATACTGACAGACATGAATGCCGGGGTCAGCGTGCACAACACGCTGGGTCTGTCCTTCAACACGCAACTCTTCAAGGTAATACGGCACACAGCTGTTCCAGGTAACACAGCACACAACTCCTCCAGGAAACACAACACACGTCTCCTTCAGGTAACACAGCACACAACTCTTCAAGGTAACACAGCACACAGCTGTTCAAGGTAATATAGCACACAACTCTTCAAGGTAACACAGCACACAGCTGTTCAAGGTAACACAGCACACAACTCTTCAAGGTAACACAGCACGCAACTCTTCAAGGTAACACAGCACGCAACTCTTCAAGGTAACACAGCACACAAGGTAACACAGCACGCAACTCTTCAAGGTAACACAGCACACAACTCTTCAAGGTAACACAGCACACAACTCTTCAAGGTAACACAGCACACAACTCTTCAAGGTAACACAGCACACAACTCTTCAAGGTAACACAGCACACAACTGTTCAAGGTAACACAGCACACAACTCTTCAAGGTAACACAGCACACAGCTCTTCAAGGTAACACAACACCAACACACAACTCTTCAATGTAACACAACACACAACTCCAACTCTTCATTGTAACACAACACACAACTCTTCAATGTAACACAACACCAACACACAACTCTTCAAGGGTAACTCTTCTGTGGGTAAAGAATTCACTTTATCAGGAAAGCACATTGAAAACAGGGCTTTGTCCCTGTTAAAAAAAAAACTCTGTGGGTAAAGAATTCACTTTTTCAGGAAAGCACATTGAAAACAGGGCTTTGTCCCTGTTAAAACTCTGTGGGTAAAGAGTTCACTTTTTCAGGAAAGCACATTGAAAACAGGGCTTTGTCCCTGTTAAAACTCTGTGGGTAAAGAATTCACTTTTTCAGGAAAGCACATTGAAAACAGGGCTTTGTCCCTGTTAAAACTCTGTGGGTAAAGAGTTCACTTTTTCAGGAAAGCACATTTACTGTGTATATCCAGACAGAAAGTAGAGAATTATAGTGGGAGGAACTGGGGGTGGCATTACTCTGATAATAAAGGAGCCACTTTCACCTGGAAAAGTACCGTAAAGTTCGGTCTATAAGCTGCAACTTTTTACCCCAGCTTCAACCTCTGTGGCTTATACAATGATGCGGCTTATTTGCGGATTTTAACAATCCTCGGAGTGTCATGTTCTCATCTATTCTTAGCTGCCCTTCAACTCACCAAAATCATGATTTCTGTCCATGAATTTATGGATGAGCTTCAGGATAGTGTGCTAACTGTTTATGTTTTATAAATCAAATCCGCACACATTAAAGCCTTCAGATCAGCATTCAGTTCTACTCTGCTCAAGCGTACACCCTCATCATGCCGAAAACGTAACGTTATGCCTATTGATGCAGCCTTCAAATTGAAGGCGATTGACCTAGCAGACGACAGTGCAAGCGACGAACCAGCAGCGACCTCCACCTTCATGTTCATGAAGTGAAAGCGAGGCTGAAGTCAGTGATTATTGTAACTACAAAGTAAATCAGTGCAGTGCAATATACTGTAATACTAACCACAAACCACAGTGTAGTCCAATACACTGCATTACATTTGATACAATATGCTGCAATGCAGTGCAGTACAGTAGAGTACAATATCATATAATGCTTTACAACACAATGTAATACAGATATGTATAATAATTACAGTCGTTTTCAATTTGATAACTATGATAAAGTTAATGAAATGCAGAAAAGATATTGTCACAGTTTTTGATATTAACAATTCTCTGTTGAAAAAGAAAGCCGTTTATGTAGAAATGTGACTAACATTATATCTGATAGAAATCCACCCGCGTGCGTTTATGTAAGTTTGTGCCTGCCTATGTGTACGTATGTGTTAGGGTAGCTGTTAGATACACATGTATTGTTATAATGTATGTACGCAGTGTGTGTGTGTGTGTGCATGTGTGTGTGTATGTGTGTGTGTGTGTAGTCACATTTTGGTGTGTGTATATAATATAGATGTAATGTTTTATGTTAACAAAGCGTTTTTGTAAAGCACCTAGAGCAGATTTCTGGATAGTGTGCTATATAAATATCCATCATTATTATTATTATTATTATGATGGATGTGGGCTGACAGTTTCTAACATGGTGAGTGTGGTCCCCATGATGGCTGTCACCAGGGTCTGTTGGACATGTCCAGCGTCTCGCTGATTGGTCATTCCTTTGGAGGATCCACATGTGTTGCAACTCTGGCTGCTGAGCCTCGCTTCAAGTAAGGTCTTTTTTATGTAGGAAAAAACTGTTACCTAGGGTGATACTGGATTGGTGGATGTGTGACAGGGTGGGGGCGATACTGGATGGATGTGTGACAGGGTGGGGGTGATACTGGGTGGATGTGTGACAGGGTGGGGGTGATACTGGGTGGATGTGTGACAGGGTGGGGGTGATACTGGATGGATGTGTGACAGGGTGGGGGCGATACTGGGTGGATGTGTGACAGGGTGGGGGCGATACTGGATGGATGTGTGACAGGGTGGGGGCGATACTGGGTGGATGTGTGACAGGGTGGGGGCGATACTGGGTGGATGTGTGACAGGGTGGGGGTGATACTGGATGGATGGATGTGTGACAGGGTGGGGGTGATACTGGGTGGATGGATGTGTGACAGGGTGGGGGTGATACTGGGTGGATGTGTGACAGGGTGGGGGCGATACTGGGTGGATGTGTGACAGGGTGGGGGTGATACTGGATGGATGTGTGACAGGGTGGGGGTGATACTGGATGGATGTGTGACAGGGTGGGGGTGATACTGGATGGATGTGTGACAGGGTGGGGGTGATACTGGATGGATGTGTGACAGGGTGGGGGTGATACTGGGTGGATGGATGTGTGACAGGGTGGGGGTGATACTGGGTGGATGTGTGACAGGGTGGGGGCGATACTGGGTGGATGTGTGACAGGGTGGGGGCGATACTGGGTGGATGTGTGACAGGGTGGGGGTGATACTGGGTGGATGGATGTGTGACAGGGTGGGGGTGATACTGGGTGGATGGATGTGTGACAGGGTGGGGGTGATACTGGGTGGATGTGTGACAGGGTGGGGGTGATACTGGGTGGATGGATGTGTGACAGGGTGGGGGTGATACTGGATGGATGTGTGACAGGGTGGGGGTGATACTGGGTGGATGTGTGACAGGGTGGGGGTGATACTGGGTGGATGTGTGACAGGGTGGGGGTGATACTGGATGGATGTGTGACAGGGTGGGGGTGATACTGGGTGGATGTGTGACAGGGTGGGGGTGATACTGGGTGGATGTGTGACAGGGTGGGGGTGATACTGGGTGGATGGATGTGTGACAGGGTGGGGGTGATACTGGGTGGATGTGTGACAGGGTGGGGGTGATACTGGGTGGATGGATGTGTGACAGGGTGGGGTGATACTGGATGGATGTGTGACAGGGTGGGGGTGATACTGGATGGATGTGTGACAGGGTGGGGTGATACTGGGTGGATGTGTGACAGGGTGGGGGTGATACTGGATGGATGTGTGACAGGGTGGGGGTGATACTGGATGGATGTGTGACAGGGTGGGGTGATACTGGGTGGATGTGTGACAGGGTGGGGGTGACACTGGATGGATGGATGTGTGACAAGGTGGGGGTGATACTGGGTGGATGGATGTGTGACAGGGTGGAGGTGATACTGGGTGGATGGATATGTGACAGGGTGGGGGTGATTCTGGATGGATGGATGTGTGACAGGGTGGGGGTGATACTGGGTGGATGTGTGACAGGGTGGGGGTGATACTGGATGGATGGATGTGTGACAGGGTGGGGGTGATACTGGATGGATGGATGTGTGACAGGGTGGGGGTGATTCTGGATGGATGGATGTGTGACAGGGTGGGGGTGATACTGGGTGGATGTGTGACAGGGTGGGGGTGATACTGGATGGATGTGTGACAGGGTGGGGGTGATACTGGGTGGATGTGTGACAGGGTGGGGGTGATACTGGATGGATGGATGTGTGACAGGGTGGGGGTGATACTGGATGGATGTGTGACAGGGTGGGGGTGATACTGGATGGATGGATGTGTGACAGGGTGGGGATGATACTGGGTGGATGTGTGACAGGGTGGGGGTGATACTGGATGGATGGATGTGTGACAGGGTGGGGATGATACTGGGTGGATGTGTGACAGGGTGGGGGTGATACTGGATGGATGGATGTGTGACAGGGTGGGGATGATACTGGGTGGATGTGTGACAGGGTGGGGGTGATACTGGATGGATGGATGTGTGACAGGGTGGGGGTGATACTGGATGGATGTGTGACAGGGTGGGGGTGATACTGGGTGGATGTGTGACAGGGTGGGGGTGATACTGGATGGATGGATGTGTGACAGGGTGGGGGTGATACTGGATGGATGTGTGACAGGGTGGGGGTGATACTGGGTGGATGTGTGACAGGGTGGGGTGATACTGGATGGATGGATGTGTGACAGGGTGGGGTGATACTGGGTGGATGGATGTGTGACAGGGTGGGGATGATACTGGGTGGATGTGTGACAGGGTGGGGGTGATACTGGATGGATGGATGTGTGACAGGGTGGGGGTGATACTGGATGGATGTGTGACAGGGTGGGGGTGATACTGGGTGGATGTGTGACAGGGTGGGGGTGATACTGGGTGGATGTGTGACAGGGTGGGGGTGATACTGGATGGATGGATGTGTGACAGGGTGGGGGTGATACTGGATGGATGGATGTGTGACAGGGTGGGGGTGATACTGGATGGATGTGTGACAGGGTGGGGATGATACTGGGTGGATGTGTGACAGGGTGGGGGTGATACTGGATGGATGGATGTGTGACAGGGTGGGGGTGATACTGGATGGATGTGTGACAGGGTGGGGGTGATACTGGGTGGATGTGACAGGGTGGGGGTGATACTGGGTGGATGTGTGACAGGGTGGGGGTGATACTGGATGGATGGATGTGTGACAGGGTGGGGGTGATACTGGATGGATGGATGTGTGACAGGGTGGGGGTGATACGGGGTGGATGTGTGACAGGGTGGGGGTGATACTGGATGGATGTGTGACAGGGTGGGGATGATACTGGGTGGATGTGTGACAGGGTGGGGGTTATACTGGATGGATGGATGTGTGACAGGGTGGGGGTGATTCTGGACGGGTGGATGCACCCCGTGGACGCCAGCCTGCCCAGCCAGGTGAAGCAGCCAGTGGTGATGATCAACCTGGAGTCATTCCAGTGGAAGAGCAACATAGAGCAGATGCAGCGGCTGCAGGAGGAGGGTGGGGTGGACAGACCCATGATCACCATCAGGTGACACTGCTGTCTCTCCTGGTGCTGGGGGGGGGGGGTGTCCTCTTTATTCTTTCCTCTCTTTTTGTCTGCAGTTCCTCTTGTCTATCTTTTTCTCTGGTTCTTTTTTGACTCACTTGTGTAAACAAAGTGAGTCTATGTTTTAACCCGGTGTTCGGTTGTCTGTGTGTGTCTGTGTGTCCGTGGTAAACTTTAACATTGACATTTTCTCTGCAAATACTTTGTCAGTTGACACCAAATTTGGCATAAAAATAGGAAAAATTCAGTTCTTTCCAATCATCTTGTTTAAAACAATATTGCACCTCTGGGATGGGCACAAAAAAATAAGAAAAGAAGCCTAATTATATGCAAACTGCATTTACTGTTATATTTATATTTTTTGTATTCTCTAAACTTGGCACTTTGACCTCTTATTCTGACACAACAACAAGAGGAGTCATTATCATTTTTTGTTCAAACAGGAACTTCTTTTGCAAAGCATGGAATTTTTATTTATTTTGCAAACGTTTTGGTGCAGATAGTAAAAAAGGGAAATTACTCTGTAATTAATGGTAGGGGACTTAATTTATCACAAGTGAGTCTTGAAGGCCTTGCCTCTCTTGTTTTTTTTTTTCTCAAGGCCTGACTAAGCGCGTTGGGTTATGCTGCTGGTCAGGCATCTGCTTGGCAGATGTGGTGTAGTGTATATGGGTTTGACCAAATGCAGTGATGCCTCCTTGAGCTACTGATACTGGTACTGTTACTGTTCTCTGGTTCTTTCTTTTCATTCGTTCTTTCCTTTTCTCTTTCTTTCATTTTTGCCTCTCTTTCTTTCTTTCTTTCTATTTGTTTTCCAGTCTGACTCGTCCTTCACATGTCTTTCCATCTTTCGTGATTTTTTTTTTTTTTTAATGAAGTTTTTCTTCATCTGTTATTTCATTCTTTCCCATCTATTCTGGATGTCTTTCTGTCCAGAACAATATGCCGTCAGAGTAGTAGTAGTCTTCAGTTTAACGTCTTCCACTTTAAGTGATATTAGACGAGGGAAAAAAAAGGGGGGGGGATGGTGGAGGGCGGAGCGTGGTGGTGGGAACGGTATTGGGCAGAGGGTGATGAATGATGTGTGTGTATGTGTGTGTGCGCGTGTGTGTGTGTGTGTGTGTGTGTGCGTATGTGTGTGTGTGTAGTGGGGAAAGATACAGAGCATTGGAAAAAATAAGACATTAAAAGGGGAGACATAGGCACAATATAGAAGGAAACGCTAACATCAAACAACTGTAACAACTATAACAAATGTCCAGTTGGACTATGCAGCAAACCTTCTGCAATAGCAGATAACATATTGATGCCGTCAGAGTGTTGGTTGAATTGTGATGCGCTTATGTGCTTTCATGCATGGGTGCATATGGTTAGCTGTGTGTGTGTGTGTTTTTTTTCTATCCCTCCCCCCCCCCCCCCCCCCTGTCTTTCTTTCACTCATTTCCTTCCCCCTCTCTTACTCAAGATACCACCACCTGTTCAATTTTCATTCATAGATCATGGTGATGAAATGTGTTGATTTCCTATTTAGAGGCCAAGAAACTGGGTATAAAAGAAGGCAGCAAAAGAAGCATTGTCTTTCATTTGTCTTGTCTGTTCCCCACACTTTTTGACTCACTTGTGTAAACAAATTGAGTCTATGTTTTAACCCGGTGTTCGGTTGTCTGTGTGTGTGTGTGTCCGTGTGTCTGTGTGTCCGTGGTAAACTTACATCGACATTTTCTCTGCAAATACTTTGTCAGTTGACACCAAATTTGGCATAAAAATAGGAAAAATTCAGTTATTTCCAGTCATCTTGTTTAAAACAATAGTGCACCTCTGGGATGGGCACAAAAAAAAGAAGCCTAATTATATGCAAACTGCATTTACTGTTATATTTATATTTTTTGTATTCTCTAAACTTGGTACTTTGACCTCTTATTCTGACACAACAACAGGAGGAGTCATTATTATCATTTTTTGTTCAAACAGGAACTTCTTTTGCTAAGCATGGAATTTTTATTTATTTTGCAAACGTTTTGGTGCAGATAGTAAAAAAGGGAAATTACTCTGTAATTAATGCTAGGGGACTTAATTTATCACAAGTGAGTCTTGAAGGCCTTGCCTCTCTTGTCTTTTTTACAATGGAAATCAGTCATGCACGTCAGTGTTAAACGAACCCTGCGTTTTCCTGCCCCCAGGGGCACGTGCCACCAGAGCGTGACAGACTTCCAGTTTCTGTGCAACATGGCGGTGGGTCGTCTGATGGCGGTGCGCTACAGGCTGGACCCTCACCTGTGCATGGACATGGCCTGTAAAGCCACCTTGGGCTTCCTCTGGAAACACCTGGGTGAGTGCCATTTACCTGTTGCTGGTAGCCCCGGTATAACCCATAGGGTCAGTGTCATTTACCTGTTGCTGGTAGCCCCAGTATAACCCATAGGGTCAGTGCCATTTACCTGTTGCTGGTAGCCCCAGTATAACCCATAGGGTCAGTGCCATTTACCTGTTGCTGGTAGCCCCAGTATAACCCATAGGGTCAGTGTCATTTACCTGTTGCTGGTAGCCCCGGTATAACCCATAGGGTCAGTGTCATTTACCTGTTGCTGGTAGCCCCAGTATAACCCATAGGGTCAGTGTCATTTACCTGTTGCTGGTAGCCCCAGTATAACCCACAGGGTCAGTGTCATTTACCTGTTGCTGGTAGCCCCAGTATAACCCATAGGGTCAGTGTCATTTACCTGTTGCTGGTAGCCCCAGTATAACCCATAGGGTCAGTGTCATTTACCTGTTGCTGGTAGCCCCAGTATAACCCATAGGGTCAGTGCCATTTACCTGTTGCTGGTAGCCCCAGTCTAACCCATAGGGTCAGTGTCATTTACCTTTTGTGCAAACATTTCAACAAAGATTTCTGCCTTTTCCTGATCTGATAGAAATTTAGTTTTGTGAGTCATTTGATATTGGGCAACTTAGTAACTCTATTCCATTTTTCATTTCTTTCAGTGTGTGTGTGTGTGTGTGTGTGTGTGTGTGTGTGTTGTTTTTGTGTTTCCTTGTTTGGTGGTGGTTGTTTTTTGGAGAGTGGAGGTGGAGAAGGGGGGTAACTGTAGGCTTTTTTATATCTTTTTACGTCAAGTTTGTTGTTTTTTCTTTGTTATTGTTTTTAATTGAATAAGCACACAACGGTAAGTTTGTTAGAAACAAAAAGAGATGGATACTGAATTAACAAAAACTTTCTGAGAGTCGAAAATTCACACTTTGTACAAATGCGGAAGGTGAACAGAGCACAGTGATGTGGACAGCCCGGTGGATGTTATGCTGTGCAGGACTGAAGGACAAACCACACTACCAGGACATTCTCTCAGGGCAACACGAGCTGATCATTGCAGGCACCAACGTCGACCTCTCCCGACCTGGTCACCGTAATCCTCACAACTGATGCCTCATCAGAGTCTTCCCACGTCCCTGACCTGGTCACCGTAATCCTCATGACTGGTGCCTTATCAGGGTCTTCACCCCTGACCTGGTCACTGTCATCCTCATGACTGGTGCCTTATCAGGGTCTTCACTCCTGACCTGGTCACTGTCATCCTCATGACTGATGCCTTATCAGGGTCTTTCCACACCCCTGACCTGGTCACTGTCATCCTCATGACTCATGCCTTATCAGGGTCTTTCCACACCCCTGACCTGGTCACTGTCATCCTCATGACTGATGCCTTATCAGGGTCTTTCCACACCCCTGACCTGGTTACTGTCATCCTCATGACTCATGCCTTATCAGGGTCTTTCCACACCCCTGACCTGGTCACTGTCATCCTCATGACTGATGCCTTATCAGGGTCTTTCCACACCCCTGACCTGGTCACTGTCATCCTCATGACTGGTGCCTTATCAGGGTCTTTCCACACCCCTGACCTGGTCACTGTCATCCTCATGACTGATGCCTTATCAGGGTCTTTCCACACCCCTGACCTGGTCACTGTCATCCTCATGACTGGTGCCTTATCAGAGTCTTTCCACACCCCTGACCTGGTCACTGTCATCCTCATGACTGGTGCCTTATCAGGGTCTTTCCACACCCCTGACCTGGTCACTGTCATCCTCATGACTGATGCCTTATCAGGGTCTTTCCACATCCCCGACCTGGTCACTGTCATCCTCATGACTGGTGCCTTATCAGGGTCTTCCCACACTGCAGCTGCCCAATGCTTCACTTGCTGGCTGTCTGGGTCATCACTGATAAAGACCCCCCCCACACCCCCTTTTCTTTTCCACATGTCACTGATGGTGCTCTTGTTTGTTTTTGTTTTTGTTTTTGTTTTTTTGTTCTCTCTCCCTCTCCCTCTCTCTCCCTCTCTCTTTCAGTCAAGCAATCTCTCTCTGACTCACTCTCTCTCAGCCAAGCAGTCTCTCTCGCTCTCTCTCTCTCAATCAGTCACTCTCTCTCTCTCCCTCTCTCTCTCAGTCAAGCAGTCTCTCTCTCTCTCTCTCTCAATCAGTCAAGCAGTCTCTCTCTCTCTCTCTCCCTCTCTCTCTCAGTCAAGCAGTCTCTCTCTCTCTCTCTCTCTCTCTGTCAGTCAAGCAGTCACTCTCTCTCTCTCTCTCTCTCTCTCTCTCTCTCTCGAAGCGCGTTGGGCTACGCCGCTGGTCAGGCATCTGCTTGGCAGATGTGGTGTAGCGTATATGGATTTGTCCGAACGCAGTGACGCCTCCTTGAGCTACTGAAACTGAAACTCACTCTCTCTGTCAGTCAAGTAGTCTCTGTCTCTCTCTCTCTCTCTCTCTGTGCACCTTTTTTTTTTCTTTCTCTTTTTTTATATACTTTTTTTTTCTTTCTTTCTGATCTCTGTCTCAGTCTTTCTGTCTCTTTTCAAGAAAACCAGTCTTGCCATGACATTGTTTTACAGGACTGTAGACATTGTTGCTGTTGTTATGAACTGTACCCATGTGTCTTGTCACACAATACTTTCAAAGCCCAGTGAACTGTCAAAATGTTTCCAATGATGATGTACAATGACAAGGAAGAAGTCCGTCCTGTTCAACTATATATATATATATATATATATATATATATATATACACTTTTTTTTTCTTTTTTTTTTTAACCTTTCCCGTACGTCGTGGGTGTGAAATCACCCAGACAAGTATTTTTGCTCTGTAACTCAAGTAATATTGAAGCCACTTCCACATAATTTTATGACTTTGTCCATAATATAGTTTACTACATATCCACTGAACATTATTTTCTTTTATACATAAACAAAGAAGTTATTAATCAATTAATGTCCCAGTACGTCGTGGGTGTGACGACACCCATACTCCCAAAGAATAAACCTTGCACGCCGTACGTCGTGGGTGTGGAGCCACCCATGCAAAGCTTGCGCGCCACGCGTTGTCGACGTGACGTCACTTGGGCTCGCTACAGAGAGAGATCAGAGTGACCTTGTCTTTTGTTGATCGTATCCCGGTTCAAGTCTGCGGTAAGTTTTACTCTGTCTGTCTCTCTCAAACATGCAATAATATTCACATGTAAACACGCAGATACACGCACATTCATGCAGCCGCCTGTGCATAGCTATACAGTCTGCTATTTGCCTCGAGCAGCACCGCGCGTGGGCTAAAAAATATCAGCACTGGCTAGGGATAGCCTTGACCGAAAGAGGATGGGCGTGTAGCCGCTAAAAAAACACAAAAAAACCAACAACAAAAACAACACACACACACACAAAAAAAAACAAAAAAAAACAAACAAAAAAACCCCGTTTTTTGTAAGTAACAACACTCTCTTCTCACGGGCAAAACTTATTCACAATGCGCCTGGTCAAGCACTGGAGTAAATAGCCTACACGCACAAGTGGAAACTGCACATGCAAGTCTGGTGAAGAAAAGTCAAATTTGCTTTACGGACAGGTGTGGGTTACTGTGCACCCACGACGTACGGCAAGGTCTTATTTCTTCAGTGAAACCATGGGTGCCTGCACACCCACGACGTACAGCGAAGGGTTAGTTCGTACACAGAAACCATGGGTGCCTGCACACCCACGACGTACAGCGAAGGGTTAGTTCGTACACAGAAACCATGGGTGCCTGCACACCCACGACGTACAGCGAGGGGTTAGTTCGTACACAGAAACCATGGGTGCCTGCACACCCACGACGTACAGCGAAGGGTTAGTTCGTACACAGAAACCATGGGTGCCTGCACACCCACGACGTACAGTGAAGGGTTAGTTCGTACACAGAAACCATGGGTGCCTGCACACCCACGACGTACAGCGAAGGGTTAGTTCGTACACAGAAACCATGGGTGCCTGCACACCCACGACGTACAGTGAAGGGTTAGTTCGTACACAGAAACCATGGGTGCCTACACACCCACGACGTACAGTGAAGGGTTAGTTCGTACACAGAAACCATGGGTGCCTGCACACCCACGACGTACAGCGAAGGGTTAGTTCGTACACAGAAACCATGGGTGCCTGCACACCCACGACGTACAGCGAGGGGTCATTCCTTCTTAGAAACCATGGGTTTCTGCACACCCACGATGTACGGCGCGCAAAATTTTAGGCGACGTACGGGAAAGGTTAAAGAATCTACTTCAGAACTGGTTGTGTGTGAATGTGTGTGTGTGCGTGTGTGTGTGTGTGTGCGTGTCCATCCAGCTTATCTGTGATAGAAAATCTTGCTGCAAGATTTCCACCAAAACAATGCAAAAGACACTTTCATTGAACTGTGGATGACTATTATATATTGATGAAATCTCCGTTTTATAATGCACATAAATGTCGATCATGTTTTACTCATAACCTGTAAATTACCATGCACATGAATTGTTATTTTGTATATTTTTATTTTTTTGTTGAGCATGCATAGTAGGTGAGTTATGACGATGATAATATTATTTTGTAGTTGTTATCAGCCCAATGTGTTGCTGTTGCTGCCTTAATTTTATGCAGTGATACGTTGTTAAGTGCACAGGCAGAGGAAAATTACATTTTCTGAACTAAAGGCTGGTGTGAATTATTTATACTGTATTAAGAGAAATGCAATGGTTGGTATCAATATAGCATTTTGCCCAACACTCAGCTTATATCACAGATTAACATATGCTTCCATTTGGTCCAACAGCCAAGTGAGAGCTGTATTATCAGTGGTTTCTCCAGTCAGTGGGAAACCATTTACAGTTTAGTCTTTTGTGAAAGACTATGACTCTCAAACTAGGAGGCAAAACTGCACTGACTTTTAGTGCTGCAGCCTTGTGGGCTAGTTGGCCTTTGGGAACCATCCCAACGCCGACTGTCCTAAAACTCTCTTGGCCGAGAGAGTGGGGATGTATTTGGGCAAGACACTCTCCACGATAATCAAATTCTAGCCCAAATAGTCGGAATAGCAGGTGCCTTCTCTGCTGTTCTGATGGTCATAGTCGGACACGACTGACTATCATATATATGTATATAAATATATAGCATCCACCACTCCCACACTCTTCTTTTCCACATTTCTTCCCTCATGACCTCATGACAAGGCATTTCTTTTACACTTATGGAAACACTGCTTTTCAGTCTTCCCCACCTATTTGTATTTCTTTTTATCACAACAGATTTTTCTGTGTGAAATTCGGGCCGCTCTCCACAGGAAGAGCGCGTCGCCATACTACAGCGCCACCCATTTTTTTGTATTTTTTCCTGCGTGCACTTTTATTTGTTTTTCCTATCGAAGTGGATTTTTCTACAAAATTTTGCCAGGAACAACCCTTTTGTTGCCGTGGGTTCTTTTACGTGCGCTAAGTGCATGCTGCACACGGGACCTAGGTTTATCGTCTCATCCGAATGACAAGCGTCCAGACACCACTCAAGATCTAGCAGAGGGGGAGAAAATATTGGCGGCTGAGCCGTGATTCGAACCAGCGCGCTCAGATTCTCTCGCTTCCTAGACGGACGCGTTACCTCTAGGCCATCACTCCACCTACACCCCCCCTCCTTCCCCACCTACACCCCCCCCCTTCCCCACCTACACCCCCCTCCTTCCCCACCTACACCTGATAGATGGAGTCAATAGGTCATACAAGCAACCTAGAAATATGATGCGCTGTAAGCGAACACAACCGTCAGTGCCTTATTCAAATAGGATATTATCACATATTGTCACAGATTGTATATCTCAAGGAGGAGCACTGAATTCCAATCAGTGCAGATCTGGATTAAAATGTTGATTAGCACCAGCATGACTTCAAGGATTGTTGTTCAGTCAGTTACAGTTCATGTGGGTCTGTAGCTTATCAAATTTTGGAGTAAAACGTGTATTTCAAAATCCATGTGAAATTAGCCTTTTAAACTAAATGCAAAGCAATGCAGCTGGTTGTCCATGTCTTTCTTTCTAAAGACAAGTTGTTTGTTTTTACAGATAAAATCTCAGTGCATTTATTTCTTTTCTCAGTGTGTGTGTGTGTGTTACTCATGTTTTACCGTTTTCTGATGCTGCCTTCTTTACCAACATATTTTGTTGTTGTTTTTTTGCAACAGGAAATACAAAGATTTGGGGAAAACTAAAGCAAGAAATCTTGGTTTTTCTTCGTTGTGTTTGATTTGTTGTTGTTTTTTGTTGTTGTTGGAGGAGGAGGAGGGTGAGGGTGCTTTGAAATTATGATGCGTTTGTCACTTTCGGTTGGGGTGGTCTTGCTGTAACCTTTATAATTATGATATTATCCTGAGATTGTAAAATTCATAGATCATGCTTAGTTGTCAGTGATGAAGACTGTAGGGTTGGATTCATTGGTACACATCTTGTCTGAAAGAAAACAAGAGACTGCAGACTGTGTGATATCCTGCCTGACACTGCAGACTGTGGGATATCCTGCCTGACACTGCAGACTATCCTGCCTGACACTGCAGACTATCCTGCCTGACACTGCAGACTGTGGGATATCCTGCCTGACACTGCAGACTGTAGGATATCCTGCCTGACACTGCAGACTGTGGGATATCCTGCCTGACACTACAGACTGTAGGATATCCTGCCTGACACTGCAGACTGTGGGATATCCTGCCTGACACTGCAGACTGTGGGATATCCTGCCTGACACTACAGACTGTAGGATATCCTGCCTGACACTGCAGACTGTGGGATATCCTGCCTGACACTGCAGACTGTGGGATATCCTGCCTGACACTGCAGACTGTGGGATACCCTGCCTGACACTGCAGACTGTGGGATACCCTGCCTGACACTGCAGACTGTGGGATATCCTGCCTGACACTGCAGACTATCCTGCCTGACACTGCAGACTGTGGGATATCCTGCCTGACACTGCAGACTATCCTGCCTGACACTGCAGACTGTGGGATATCCTGCCTGACACTGCAGACTGTGGGATATCCTGCCTGACACTGCTGACTGTGGGATACCTTGCCCGACACTGCTGACTGTGGGATATCCTGCCTGACACTGCAGACTGTGGGATATCCTGCCTGACACTGCAGACTGTGGGATATCCTGCCTGACACTGCAGACTATCCTGCCTGACACTGCAGACTGTGGGATATCCTGCCTGACACTGCAGACTATCCTGCCTGACACTGCAGACTGTGGGATATCCTGCCTGACACTGCTGACTATCCTGCCTGACACTGCTGACTATCCTGCCTGACACTGCAGACTATCCTGCCTGACACTGCAGACTGTGGGATATCCTGCCTGACACTGCAGACTATCCTGCCTGACACTGCTGACTATCCTGCCTGACACTGCTGACTATCCTGCCTGACACTGCAGACTGTGGGATATCCTGCCTGACACTGCAGACTGGTATATCCTGCCTGACACTGCTGACTGTGTGATATCCTGCCTGACACTGCAGACTGTGGTATATCCTGCCTGACACTGCAGACTATCCTGCCTGACACTGTAGACTGTGGGATATCCTGCCTGACACTGCAGACTATCCTGCCTGACACTGCTGACTGTGGGATATCCTGCCTGACACTGCAGACTGTGGGATATCCTGCCTGACACTGCAGACTGTGGGACAGACTGCTGTGGGATGGGGTTCTTCATTGACATTTATCTGTGTGAAACATCCTCGGGCGATGCTGATGGGAGAGGGACTGGCAGTGGACCATTCTGAGCCAGAAGAAGTTGTCTTGTTCGATTCTGCTGAGCTGGTGGATACAGTGTCCCTCAGATCATTCTGTTGATGCTGTGGTCTTGAAAAAGCTTTGGACAAGGGTCTTTACCTCCCCTTGAGACAGTCTGCTGCTGGAGTGGGAAAGGATACACTGAAGAACCAAGGCTGAGGAGAGTGGATGTGAATCTGAAGTGAGTGTACTTCAACAGCTAGTTCCAGTCAGGTTTCTCACACAGACGCGTCTCTTCTTCCTGTTTGCAGACAGAGTCGACAGTCTGTTGGAAACTGTGCAGTCAGAAGTGTCTGTCTTAGCTTGAGAACTGGACAGCAGGGAAGGGGGTGAGCATTTTTGCCCAGTCCTTTGCTATATGAAGTGGAGACCATGACAAAGGACCTGATGGAAGCATCATGCACAACAGCTGAGTGGTTAAAGCGTAGGACTTTCAATCTGAGGGTCCCGGATTCGAATCTTGGTAACGGTGCCTGGTGGGTAAAGGTTGGAGATTTTTCCGATCTCCAGGGTCAACATATGCGCAGACCTGCTTGTGCCTGAACCCTCTTCATGTGTAAACGCAAGCAGAAGATCAAATACACATGTTAAAGATCCTGTAATCCATGTCAGCGTTTGATGGGTTATGGAAACAAGAACATACCCAGCATGCACCCCCCAAAAAAAACGGAGTATGGCTGCCTACATGGCGGGGTAAAAATGGTCATACACATGAAAACCCACCGGTGTACATAGGAGTGCAAGTGGGAGCTGCAGCCCACGGACAAAGAAGAGTTAACTGTAGGAACACAAAAGAAGTGAACAGCAAAGAGCTCTTTACTCACTCAGTACGGCCAGTCCTCTCTTCTCCTCTACACAGACCCCTCGGATGTCCAGTGGGTGTCTGAATGACCCAACCTTTAGCTTCCGTCATCAGAATTGTGGTTTCTTTGTCAACATCCACCTCTTCAGTATAAGAGCCTTCCGATTGCAATATTTTGATGATGGTAATTGGGGTGAAACGCTGTTAACGTCGTCTCTTTCGCCGTTCGGATGGAGAGTTAAGGAATACACCCTGCTCTCTGCTGTTCAAGTGTCCTGTACATGAAAATACATGCACACAGATATACATATACACTGTGAGAAAGCACATCAGAGTGGAATCAATTTTATTTCGGTCTATGGCATAATGATAACATAAGAAGCATACATACAATGGTCTTTACAAATCAGGACACAGACTGACCTCAACACAAACCCACCCCTAAATCAAAAAAAAAAAAAAATAATAAAAACAACAAGAAGTTTCTTGTCACAGTGAAAATAAATTTGGGGAAGCAATCAAATTCACATTCCTAACATCTGATTAATTTACTTCAATATGTATTATTCTGTGTACACAAGCGTGCCTGAAGTATTTGTCCCTCCTGTCAAATACATTTTGTGTTCTACTTATCTTGGATCCTAAAGTAATGTGATATATCACTGTGCTATACTACACTGTACTGCAGTGTGATACGGTGCTCTTTCTAAACATGGTCGTTTTCAAATTTATGTATTTGTCAGTCTGTTCACAGATATGAAATGCTGTATACCATACTTGTTGCATACCTCTCTCCTTTAATTTATGCCATGATTTTGCCAGTACTCAGTGGGTAGTTAGATATGATGATAGTTGCATTCTTGCTTTAATTACAAACAACATTAAATCCAAAACGGGAAACCTAAACAAATCAACATATAGCATAACGTTTAATGCAAGGAATCTTATTACTAAGAAAGAAGTTGTTTCTGAATAAAATGAAATTTCTCAAAGTTGAAGGCTTTGAAATAAAGACACATGAATAAACTGCAATGGATATGGAGACACTTTCCCCAAGTCTGTTCAAGTCATGGCCTAGAGGTAACGTGTCCACCTATGAAGCGAGAGAATCTGAGCGCGCTGGTTCAAATCACGGCTCAGCTGCCGATATTTTCTCCCCCTCCACTAGACCTTGAGTGGTGGTCTGGACGCCAGTCATTCGGATGAGACGATAAACCGAGGTCCTGTGTGCAGCATGCACTTAGCGCATGTAAAAGAACCCACGGCAACAAAACGGTTGTCCCTGGCAAAATTCTGTAGAAAAATCCACTTCAATAGGAAAAACAAACAAAACTGCACGCAGGAAAAAATACCAAAAAATGGATGGCGCTGTAGTGTAGCGACGCGCTCTCCCTGGGGAGAGCAGCCCGAATTTCACACAGAGAAATCTGGTGTGATAAAAAGAAAGACAAATACAAATATTTCATGTTTGTTGAGTCCGCACATTGTTGTGTGATTCAATCAGCTCACCAGGATACATCTGTGTTGTGCAACATCTGTTATGCATATGTGTGTGTATGTGTGTCTGCATGTTTTACATTTATTTGCTTATTTATCATCATTGTTGTCTTTTTTTATTCATTTATTTTATTTTATTTTTTTATTATTATTTATTTACTTTTTTTTTTTTTTTTTGTACGCTTATAGTTGACTTCATCAAGTTTTTGCGCCTTATACATAGTAGTAGTAGTTGTAGTTCTTTTATGCATTTATCTATTATTTATTTACTTTTTTTTATTTTCTCAAGGCCTGACTAAGCGCGTTGGGTTACGCTGCTGGTCAGGCGTCTGCTTGGCAGATGTGGTGTAGCGTATATGGATTTGTCCGAACGCAGTGACGCCTCCTTGAGCTACTGAAACTGAAACTGAAACTGTGCAACAAGCAATTTGGAGGAGGGAGCACAATTCCAACTTGTTTCAAAAGGTGCTAATCATGTTCTCAAACAGGACCCCTGTAGCTGGTGGGCTTTATTGTTGTTTTCAAAAGTTGTACTTACCTTGTCTATAACACCATGTGCTTCTTTCTAATTTATCCAACATGAACTGAAATAAATTAAAATGATTCAGTCTGGTGCAAAATGCATCTAGAAGCAACTGATGAGACACTGATGAAGATTAAAGAGTGTTGCTTATACTCTCTCCTCTGACAAAGCATATTCACGGTGACCTCCGTATTCAGACGAATACAAACTTGGGTAATATGACAGCACAACAAGAATCAGGCAGAATTAAATTCCCTCAACACACAAAACATTCTGTCCCCTTCCTGTCACCCTTCCCAGAGTTAAACGTGCAACAACAAAATGTTATCAGTTCACCCACAACTGACGCTCTTATACCAGTGTGCATTATGAAATAACACATGCCATAAAATGAATAAAGACGCTTATGTGTTGATAATGTGAAGTATTATTGGTCAGCACAATTTTTTTTCCCCAAAGCTTCAAATAAATCTGCCATTATTATGATTCAAGGAGCTCCAGAAAGTGAAAGTGACTCGTTTTCCAAAGCATGAGGCCACAGCTAGTCTTGCAGTAAGCAACCTGTGACGGCTGACGTCTCTGCATTCATGAGGGTGTCTTCTGAAACCAGTGGCCTCCCTGTGTGCTGTGCACGTTGAACAGGTAACCAGTGGCCTCCCTGTGGGCTGTGCACGTTGAACAGGTAACCAGTGGCCTCCCTGTGGGCTGTGCACATTGAACAGGTAACCAGTGGCCTCCCTGTGGGCTGTGCACGTTGAACAGGTAACCAGTGGCCTCCCTGTGGGCTGTGCACATTGAACAGGTAACCAGTGGCCTCCCTTTGTGCTGTGCACATTGAACAGGTAACCAGTGGCCTCCCTGTGTGCTGTGCACGTTGAACAGGTAACCAGTGGCCTCCCTGTGTGCTGTGCACATTGAACAGGTAACCAGTGGCCTCCCTGTGTGCTGTGCACGTTGAACAGGTAACCAGTGGCCTCCCTGTGTGCTGTGCACATTGAACAGGTAACCAGTGGCCTCCCTGTGGGCTGTGCACGTTGAACAGGTAACCAGTGGCCTCCCTGTGTGCTGTGCACATTGAACAGGTAACCAGTGGCCTCCCTGTGTGCTGTGCACATTGAACAGGTAACCAGTGGCCTCCCTGTGTGCTGTGCACGTTGAACAGGTAACCAGTGGCCTCCCTGTGGGCTGTGCACGTTGAACAGGTAACCAGTGGCCTCCCTGTGGGCTGTGCACATTGAACAGGTAACCAGTGGCCTCCCTGTGGGCTGTGCACGTTGAACAGGTAACCAGTGGCCTCCCTTTGTGCTGTGCACATTGAACAGGTAACCAGTGGCCTCCCTGTGGGCTGTGCACATTGAACAGGTAACCAGTGGCCTCCCTGTGTGCTGTGCACATTGAACAGGTAACCAGTGGCCTCCCTGTGTGCTGTGCACACTGAACAGGTTCACTGGGCAGCATCACACCACTGACCCCTCACTGTCTGCCACTTTTATACATCACACACACACACACACACACATATATGCCACACATCTGCATGCCCAAACACATGCATATCGACACAGGCATAACACACACACACACACATAGAAAAGAGGAGTGTACGACACTAAACCAATCATTTCAAGCAGCTGTCAGACTTACAACATAAAGCACTCCCACGATCTAACAGCGAGTTAAATTCTATGTACCAGGACTGCAAGACCTGCTGTGCTTCAATAAAAGTGCAGTCTGAAAATGTCAGCATATTGATTTCATGCATAGTCATATGACATCCCTCCAAATCTCAGTCGAGTCCTAAGATCTCACCAGCAAAGTAACTTTGATGCATAGACATGTGACATCCACCTCCTGTTTGTTTTTTTTCTCTGCGGGATCTCCACGCAGTGCTATCTGAAAATGGCATCTTCCCTTAGTGAATGCCCGATCAGATATTATACACGTCAAAAGCTGACTGACATCAACATATATAAATATATACTTTCACTGTGCTTACAAGTGTCTAGTAATGTATACTTCCCGGTGAAAACTGCTTGTGTAGACAGATAAAGCTTTAACTCACTCAGTACGGCCAGTCCTCTCTTCTCCTCTGCACAGACCCCTCGGATGTCCAGTGGGTGTCTCAATGGCCCAACCTTTAGCTTCCGTCGTCAGAATTGTGGTATTCTTTGTCAACATTCACCTCTTCAGTATAAGAGCCTTCCGCTTGCAATATTTTGATGATGGTAATTGGGGTGAAACGCTGTTAACGTCGTCTCTTTCGCCGTTCGTATGGAGAGAGTTAAAACTTTCTTCTTCTTTTTTTTTACTAGCAAAAAAGAAAAAAAAAGGAATGGAAACATACTGTTTTTTGGGGTGGTTTTTCTTTCTTTCTTTTTTCATAGATTAATTTACATGAAGAATGAGCTGAATGTTTATATATGAGGGCCCTTCAACGAGTCTTGCAATACAGCAGTTCCAGGAGAGTCACAAATCTTCCGACTTATTCCACTTTTTTGGAACAACTCTCCCTCAGCTTGTGTGCACATCATCATCCGCTCAAACCAGCTGTCATGCTGCCAGCCCACGTCACCTGGGGCAAGTCCATCATGTGACCCTCCAACAAGGCTGGAGCGTCTTCTGCACACTGAAACTTTTCCCCCCTTCAAGTGCTGCTTCACATCAGTGAACAAAAACCAGTCACAAGGGGCTAAGTCAGGAGAATATCTATCTACCTACCTACCTATCTATACACCACAAGATAAATCCCGGACTTGCTGGCACCACTAAATGAAAATAATTCCACTAGGGTAGATTCTGCCTTGCTTCCATCATTACTGCGGTTTCCAGGTTTGGCTGGGTTATTTGCATCACGTCTGTAAATCACTTAAAAGAGATGTTGAGAACAGTGAGGACCAAACAAAGCAAAAATTCTGAAACATCCTGAATGTAAAACACTGACAACAACAACAAGATATTAGAAAAGGTAAATATCATAAAACACACAAAAAGTGTCATACATGTTCAAAATGTTATTTTTGTTGTGTTTTTTTTTTCCATTGAAGCGTGACTGATGTGCATAATATTTTGCAAAAAAACATTTTTTTCATTCATTATGTCTTTACACAAAAGTAATATTTGACAAACATAAACATACTTCTTTGAACATGAGTGTCACCTTCAGCTGACAACAAAAAAATTGGGTGCCAAATTGCCAGAAAAAAAAAAAAATCTTTACTATGAAACAGAAAAATGGAAATGAAAATTTTGAAAAGAAAGAGATACTGGGTAAATGGACTGGTCTGCTGAAAGACGGGCGCAATAGCCGAGTGGTTAAAGCGTTGGACTGTCAATCTGAGGGTCCCGGGTTCGAATCACGGTGACGGCGCCTGGTGGGTAAAGGGTGGAGATTTTTACTGCCTCCCAGGTCAACATATGTGCAGACCTGCTAGTGCCTGAACCCCCTTCGTGTGTATATGCAAGCAGAAGATCAAATACGCACGTTAAAGATCCTGTAATCCATGTCAGTGTTCGGTGGGTTACGGAAACAAGAACATACCCAGCATGCACACCCCCGAAAACGGAGTATGGCTGCCTACATGGTGGGGTAAAAACGGTCATACACGTAAAAGCCCACTCGTGTGCATACGGGTGAACGCAGAAGAAGAAGGTCGGCTGAAAGACAAGATGACTGACAAAAATGACAACTAAACCAAACAAAACTGTTGGCAAACAACAAACAATTAAATGAATTTGAATCCACACACAGAAACAAGGACATTTACAAATCTGAATACACTCACTTAAAAATGAACACATAAAACTAAGCCAACAGACAATACAGACATACAAGTAATTTAATAAATAAATAAAATGATGAGCAACTGAACAAAAAAGATCAAAATGTAAATATATTAATAAACAAACAAAAACATTTAATACAGCACTTCTATTTGAAATAGAATATTGCTTTTCTGTGCAACTGACAGCGGTATAATTTAATCTTACAGAAAGGATTATCAACAAGCTATTCTCTGTGCAACTGACAGCGGTATAATTCAATCTTACGGAACGGATTACCAACAAGGTATACACTGATCAAGGCCACACTGCAGGATGTCGTCAAATCGAATCATGGTGTCTGTGACCACACCCACTATGTACACCATCTCCCACACTTAAAAAAGAAAAGTCATTCACTCAGTTCCCAACAAACTAACTTATCTGGTTGTTATGTGCTTGATAGATAGATAGATAGATAGATAGGTAGATAAAGATATATACACAAATGAATATATATATATATATATATATATATATATAAAATAAATAAAACAAAGTTGAAGACCAAAACCTACTTCGTTAAACAAAAAAATAAAAATCTGAATTTTCGCCGCCACCCAGCAGCTTGGTCACAGACTACACTTATAACAGGTGATGTAATGCTATTTTTTTACGTCAACTTTCTGATCTTACATGACGTCTTCGACTACGTAAAGTTATCATGTTCTAAATATTCCTTCAATTGTCTATGTACACATCACTCTTTTTCTCTCTTCACTCTCTCACTCTCTGTATCTCAGTGATCATGTGTAACGACCACACCCACGACATACCAGACTGGTAACTCCACGAATCAGAGTTCACAATGAAAACCCATGGATGTCGCTTCTCAAGTTCATATGATACAGAAAGTCAGTCGAACTTTTTTCACTAAATTTCCGGAAAATACCTATTCCCGCACCTCCATCCTTCCATTAGCTTTTCCACACAGCCCTGCACAGCATTCATGGCCAAAGCATCAGGCTACAAGCCGCTATATATGGTTATATTATACACAGCACTATGTATACATTCTGTTTATCAACCAAAACAACAAGTTCCTTTCATCAAAATGCCTTGCCATGAATTCCAATCCTTAACATGCAAACTCTTGGAAAAAAAAAAAAAAACCCACAAAAATCCACTTCTTTTAAAATACTGCACTCTAGAAAATGGGCATGCAAAAAAAAAAAAAATAAATAAATAAATAAATAAAATAAAATAAAAATGCACAATGCAAATAGCCAGCTCTTCTTGGTGTTATAAGATGATTAATCTAAGTTACAACAGAAAGATCCTTATGATTTATATTTGAGACATGGTTTCCACAGGGATAAAAAGTTTATCTTAAAAAAACAAGGGACACAAGAAACATTCAGGTTCACACACGTTACAAGGTAACAAACTGAATCACGAAACTTCCAAACTCCTCACTGACCTGTCTACAGTTAATTTAAAAAAAAAAAAAAAAAAAAAAATCTCCATGGCAGCACTTAATCCCCAATTTAGAATCAGAACTCGACGGGCGCGCAATGGCCGAATGGTTAAAGCATTGGACTTTCAATCTGAGGGTCCCGGGTTCGAATCACGGTGATGGCGCCTGGTGTGTAAAGGGTGGTGATTTTTACGATCTCCCAGGTCAACATATGTGCAGACCTGATAGTGCCTGAACCCCCTTCATGTGTATACGCAAGCAGATGATCAAATACGCACGTTAAAGATCCTGTAATCCATCAGCGTTCGGTGGGTTATGGAAGCAAGAACATACCCAGCATGCAAACCCCCGAAAGCGGAGTATGGCTGCCTAGATGGTGGGTTAAAAACGGTCATACGCATTAAAACCCACTCGCACATATATGAGTGAACGTGGGAGTTGCAGCCCACAAACGAAGAACGAGAAGAAGAAGAAGAATCAGAACTCCAGACCTGTTGCTTCTAGAAGGGTGCTCTGTCACTGCAACATCAGTCAAATGGAAACAAAGAAAATGATTCCCTGCATAATCAGATGCAACCGTTGTCGGTGCCAAAGAGCTCTGTCTCCCAGTCTTCTTCTTCTTCTGCATTCGAGGGCTGCAATTCCCATGTTCACTCGTATGCACAAGAGTGGGCTCTTACGTGTATGACCGTTTTTACCCCACCATGTAGGCAGCCATACTCCGTTTTCAGGGGTGTGCATGCTGGGTATGTTCTTGTTTCCATAACCCACCGAACGCTGACATGGATTACAGGATCTTTAACGTGCGTATTTGATCTTCTGCTTGCATATACACACGAAGGGGGTTCAGGCACAAGCAGGTCTGCACATATGTTGACCTGGGAGATCGGAAAAATCTCCACCCTTAACCCACCAGGCGCCGTCACCGTGATTCGAACCCGGGACCCTCAGATTGACAGTCCAACGCTTTAACCACTCGGCTATTGCGCCCGTCGTCCCAGTCTTTTCAGCCAGGCTCCAAGACAAACCTGAAAGCCACGAAGAAGAGGTTCCAGCAACACACTGCCCTTCTTGTACATTCACACACAATTTATACAATTTATACAGCAAATACAGCAACGATACACTCTATCCAATTATATATGTATATATATATATATTATTGGTACAGTTTCTTTGTGCCTATATACACCATCTCCGTCATCCACAAACACATGCATGCATGCACACACGCACCCATGGACGCACACACTCATCCACACACAGAAATGAGCTTCTGTAGACAGAGAAAGCTTTAAAAGTAAACACACACACACAGATTCTGGTCATAAAAAAAAAATAAATAAAAAATTTTAAAAATCAGAACAAAACCACTCGCTTCCAAACAACACAAAATAATAATAATAATAATAATAATAGACTGAAACTAGTAAGGAAACAAACAAGTCCAACAAAAACAGAAATCAACACCATGTAAATATCCTATATTTTCCTAATATGTGGTTGGGAAATAATTGTAATTACAGGCCTTTCCTAAACACTCAAATAGAGAGACAGAGAGAGAGAGAGACAGAGAGAGAGACGGACAGAGACACAGAGAGAGAGAGAGACTGAGAGAGACAGAGAGAGGAAGAACATTTTTTTAAAGTAACATAACAACAACAACAAAAGAAAAGAATGCATGAAATAATCAACAGTACAAACTAACAATACCACCTTCATCATCAAATGGCAAACAAAATGTACCTCAGCTTCCACATTGTATACAGGACACAGCAAAATGGTTTCACAGAGGACACATACGCCCTACCAGTCATTTCCTAAAACAGCATGCAGAGAGAGAGAGGAGAGATAACAGTTGGCACTGAAGGAATCCATGCCACACTTGAGCATGTCCACACACATACACATACACACATGTATACACACAGCTTGCAAACATATCTTCACACAGTGTCACAGACACACACACAAGCATACGAACATACACATTTTTATATTTACACACTCACACATAAACACGCACCCACAAACCACACACATGCTTGTATACACATACATGCCAACACATTAGCACAAAAAGCAGATCAGTCAATAAACCAATTCTGATACACAAGGAAAACAATGTCAGCGTATCGGTGCTGGTGAGCAGATAAATAATGAATGAAATAAACAGAAAAACCAGAGAAAGAAAGGAGGAAAGCGGGCGCCACGGACATTAAGGACGGACACTCTTCACAACGGAAAACAACTTTGTGGAAAAGTGAAAGCAGACTTTTAGCAGGGGAACAACTACTGAAATAGAACAAACAAACAAACAAACAAAAAAGGCAAACATCACTTAAAAACGACAAATTCATTCATATCATCCCACTTGTAAAAACTACAACAACAAGAACAAAAAAACATTTAATAAAAATGTGAAATGCATTTCTCACTACACACATGTTCACACAAAAAACACCCAAACACAGACATACACGCAAACAAGGCTGACAGAAAATGATCTGCAAATCAACACAATAAATGTACAATCCAGGAAAAAACAAATCAACAATTTCTAAGAACTGTGAACATGGTGTGGGGGAAAAAACATACAGCCCATTCGGCAACACATTCTCTGTTCTTCTTTATTTATTTATATATTTATATATTTACTTACTTATTTATGTACGCTTATCTATTATTTATCAACCTTTTTTTTTCTTTCTTTTTTTTTTTCTCAAGGCCTGACAAAGCGCGTTGGGCTACGCCGCTGGTCAGGCATCTGCTTGGCAGATGTGGTGTAGCGTATATGGATTTGTCTGAACGCAGTGACGCCTCCTTGAGCTACTGAAACTGAACTGAAACTGTTCTTCTCTCCTCAGGACTCTGTGCGGCAGCAGTCTGTCATGTTCACCATGTACAATGTTTGACATGATGTGAGACATGGACACTGATGGCAGAAACAGAAAGAAGAATCCAAGCATTCGAAACCAAGTGCTTGAGGAGACTACTACACATCTCCTACAAGGAGCACAAGACCAATGACTATGTGCGGAACCTGGTCAGCAACCTTGTTGGGCCCCAAGAACCACTGCTGGCGACTGTCAAACAACGGAAGATGGCATGGTTTGGTCATGTCATATGACATAACACCCTCTCCAAAACCATCCTGCAAGGGACTGTAGAGGGAGGGCGCAGACGGGGGCGGCAGAGAAAGAGCTGGTCCGACAACGTCAAGGAATGGACCAATATGACGATGCCAGATCTCCTCACGACAGCTGCCAACAGAACGGCGTGGCGAGCTATGACATCTTCCTCATGTCCCCCCAATGACCCCAGCGATCGAGGGAATGAGTGAGTGAGTGAGTGAACACACAATGCTCCATTTCCACTCAACCTGCTGCTGTTTTTTTTGTTTCCTGAACCAGTTCTGTAACACAACAGTACATAATACAGAAACTCACATGAAACAATTTCAGCATAATAACACTGGGTACTGAAACATTACACACTTTTTAGCAGAACGTTAACATGTTGGATACTGCACAACAAAACCATGTTTTATAAATAACAGCAATAGTTATGGTAATGCTGAAAAAAAAAGTGATGGGGATTGACAGTGATGATGAATGCAAACATATATATATTATATATACATATATCTTGGCTTGAGGGACCAACACAACTGTATCAGGACACACTGTCCATCTATCTCTAACAAGTTTCTCTAGCAGTGAAAGTCATTGACAACAAACCTCTAAAAAGTGAAGAAAATACCTGGTTTGGCTGTCAACAAGAACAGTTCTGTGCTACTGTGACAATATAACCAGAATTAAGTCAAATCACTGGTGAAATGATAACCAATTCAAAGGACTTATGAGGAGGCATGGCAACAAGGGAGATAAGAAAAATACTAGGAATTAACTCTCTCAGTACGGCCAGTCCTTTCTTCTCCTCTACACAGACCCCTCGGATATCCAGTGGGTGTCTGAATGACCCAACCTTTAGCTTCCGTCGTCAGAATTGTGGTATTATTTGTCAACATTCACCTCTTCAGTATAAGAGCCTTCCGCTTGCAATATTTTGATGATGGTAATTGGGGTGAAACACTGTCAACGTCGTCTCTTTCGCCGTTCGTATGGAGAGAGTTAAAATGAAGTACTTGATAACAGAACCACCAGTCTGAAAAAAAAGGGATTTGTAAAGAATTTTCTGAATCAGCTCAGACTCATGAGCTTGAAATGATCTGAACAATTCAAGAAAGACATTGCACTGAAGTCTGCAAGGACCTCTGACAGCGATCTGTCCCCAACAAGAGGATGTCTTCCACAAGATGATGATTACTGTGCACACAACTCACATTGTGCAGTTTGGTCAGCTAGGGAGACCATGAACCACGCTTGTTTTCCTCAACTCTTGACTCTTAGGTCTAGCTTACCTAGAACAAAGACAAACAAACTTTGTTTTCCTTAACTCTTGGGTCTAGCTTACCTAGAACAAAGACAAACAAACTTTGTTTTCCTTAACTCTTGGGTCTAGCTTACCTAGAACAAAGACAAACAAACTTTGTTTTCCTTAACTCTTGGGTCTAGCTTACCTAGAACAAAGACAAACAAACTTTGTTTTCCTTAACTCTTGACTCTGTGCATGACCAGTACATAAATCAGGAATAAACCTGGTAGAATACCATCTTCTGTGCATGAAAATTAAAACATTATCAATATTATGCTGAACGGTACAACTTCTGTCTTAAATGTGTTCATTTCTAAGATTTATCTGCATAATTCAAGCATGGTTAAAATAAAATAAAATAAAAAGTACTTTCTACCTGTTAGACCTTCCATTGTGGATATACCCATTCCCTGATTTTCAAAACAAAACTTCAACAGGCTCACACACATCTTTCTACACTGCGACAACTGACTTGTTGATTAAAAGAAATAAGGACAAAAATTGGATCATGGGTTCAGAAATTTTCAAACTACGGCAAAATTGAAAGCAACACTACATGCACATACTGGTATGTTCAGTAAATCAGAGTGTACTAAAATAACAAACTTTGCACTTGAGCCGTGTTTTCTGTTTCAGTAAAGTGAGTAAGGCGCAGGGGTGTCAATCAGACGGAGATACAGTGTCCCACGGGTACTGGAAAAATCCACACACATGACATATACTTATTTCAAATGGGATATCAACATTTGACTCATTAACGAAAACAATGAAAGTGGATGAAAAAGCGAGAGAGGGAGACAGACAGAGACACAAAGAGAGAACAAAGAGAGAAAGAGGGTTGAAGACAGAGACACAAAGAGAGAACAAAGAGAGAAAGAGGGAGACAGACAGAGACACAAAGAGAGAACAAAGAGAGAAAGAGGGTTGAAGACAGAGACACAAAGAGAGAACAAAGAGAGAAAGAGGGAGACAGAGACACAAAGAGAGAACAAAGAGAGAAAGAGGGAGACAGACAGAGACACAGAGAGAACAAAGAGAGAAAGAGGGAGACAGACAGAGACACAAAGAGAGAACAAAGAGAGAAAGAGGGAGACAGAGACACAAAGAGAGAACAAAGAGAGAAAGAGGGTTGAAGACAGAGACACAAAGAGAGAACAAAGAGAGAAAGAGGGTTGAAGACAGAGACACAAAGAGAGAACAAAGAGAGAAAGAGGGCTGAAGACAGAGACACAAAGAGAGAACAAAGAGAGAAAGAGGGCTGAAGACAGAGACACAGAGAGAACAAAGAGAGAAAGAGGGCTGAAGACAGAGACACAAAGAGAGAACAAAGAGAGAAAGAGGGAGACAGAGAGAGACACAAAGAGAGAACAAAGAGAGAAAGAGGGAGACAGAGACACACAGAGAGAACAAAGAGAGAAAGAGGGTTGAAGACAGAGACACACAGAGAGAACAAAGAGAGAAAGATGGTTGAAGACAGAGACAGAAAGAGAGAACAAAGAGAGAAAGATGGTTGAAGACAGAGACACAAAGAGAGAACAAAGAGAGAAAGAGGGTTGAAGACAGAGACACAAAGAGAGAACAAAGAGAGAAAGAGGGTTGAAGACAGAGACACAAAGAGAGAACAAAGAGAGAAAGAGGGTTGAAGACAGAGACACAAAGAGAGAACAAAGAGAGAACGAGGGAGACAGACAGAGACACAAAGAGAGAACAAAGAGAGAAAGATGGTTGAAGACAGAGACAGAAAGAGAGAACAAAGAGAGAAAGATGGTTGAAGACAGAGACACAAAGAGAGAACAAAGAGAGAAAGAGGGAGACAGAGACACAAAGAGAGAACAAAGAGAGAAAGAGGGTTGAAGACAGAGACACAAAGAGAGAACAAAGAGAGAAAGAGGGTTGAAGACAGAGACACAAAGAGAGAACAAAGAGAGAACGAGGGAGACAGACAGAGACACAAAGAGAGAACAAAGAGAGAAAGAGGGTTGAAGACAGAGACACAAAGAGAGAACAAAGAGAGAAAGAGGGTTGAAGACAGAGACACAAAGAGAGAACAAAGAGAGAAAGAGGGAGACAGAGACACAAAGAGAGAACAAAGAGAGAAAGAGGGAGACAGAGACACAAAGAGAGAACAAAGAGAGAAAGAGGGTTGAAGACAGAGACACAAAGAGAGAACAAAGAGAGAAAGAGGGAGACAGACAGAGACACAGAGAGAACAAAGAGAGAAAGAGGGCTGAAGACAGAGACACAAAGAGAGAACAAAGAGAGAAAGAGGGCTGAAGACAGAGACACAAAGAGAGAACAAAGAGAGAAAGAGGGCTGAAGACAGAGACACAGAGAGAACAAAGAGAGAAAGAGGGAGACAGACAGACACACAGAGAGAACAAAGAGAGAAAGAGGGTTGAAGACAGAGACACAAAGAGAGAACAAAGAGAGAAAGAGGGCTGAAGACAGAGACACAAAGAGAGAACAAAGAGAGAAAGAGGGAGACAGACAGAGACACAGAGAGAACAAAGAGAGAAAGAGGGTTGAAGACAGAGAGGTGGGCATGAAATCTAGTGTGAATTGTGGACTTGTAACCAAGCCCATGAAACACAGGACCGCCATTCAAATTTCAACATCTGGTTAACTTCCCATTGGGCTAAGACAATAGCACCAATGACAACAAATTGTATAAAATATTCATATCGAAACAGAGCTGGCACCTACCTTAACATCATCATTTATGGACACAATGGTCTGTGACATACACAAACATGTGTACAATCATGCACACACACACACACACACACACACACACATTAACACATGATTACACAAATTGTACACAAGAGTCTCAACACACTCATATGCAGGCTCCTTTCCTCTCTCTCTCTTGCTCTCTCTCTCTCTCTCAAATGTACACAGACGAACATACATGCATACCTGAACTCTGATCTACAGGTACATACACACTACAGGGGTTCTATTATAAATATACATAAATTATATATACATAAATTATATATATACACATACATATATATCAGTCTGCATCTCAGTTTCCTATACTGTTGTAACCAGGTAGTAGAAAGAAGAAGAAGAAGAAGAAGAAGAAAAAACACACTGATATATACGGCCTGAAGACACGACCAGTGTTGACAGAGTCCAAGTTGATGACAAGAAGGTGCTTGGCCCTCCTGTACAGGACACCACAGACAAGAAACAACGGGCAATGATGCACACCAGCTAATCACAACACTTTGTCTGGGGATGATATGTGCACACCACAATTTACAATCATACATACTCAGAGAAAAAAACGATATCAAGTTTCCAAGTTTTGTGCATGGACAGTAACAACACTTGCTACAGAAAGAGTTTTGATTCTCGACACACACCTCCCATCCCCCCCCCTCCTCCCCCTCCCCCCCCCTTCCCCTGCGACCGTCCTTTTCATTCAGTCACCTGTAAATCATGCCCTGCGCTTCCCGGCTCTGGCCTGTAAAAGGGAGGTGGGCATGGCCATTTCTTGAAATAATGAAATGAATCAAGAAATAAATCAATAGATATTACAATAAAGTACAAGTTCAAATGTGTCGAGTTTTGGGGTAGTAGTAGACAAGCCAAATAACAGGCTGTATTAAAAAAAATCACTGAATAAATGGATGGAAATCTGGCTTATCAGGAACTTCATGTGAACTTGAACACAAGTTTAGGAAAAGGAAAAACAAGGGAAATGCAAGAATAAAAAAAAAAAAAATAAAAATTTAAAAAAAAAGTCTGAAGCTTGTTTTCAGTATTACTTGGTATCACATCCTGACTGGGAAAATGGTAAGTTTCTCAACAAATCGCCTGCCAAGACATGAGACAAGACACCCTGGGACTTTTCCTCTCATCATTATAGAATAATAATAATGATAATATAATAATGTACATTTACATAGTGCATTTCTCCAGAAACACTGCTCAAAGCGCTTTACATTTCATTCCAAATCCCCCGCCTCCCCATCAATACTCCTCTCCACCCCCACGCCCCCCACACACACACACACTCGCACACACAGAAGCATGTGCCAACCCCCCCCCCCCCCCCCCCCAACCCCCAGAACATTGGAAACCACCCACCCACCTATGACGCTCTCCTGAAAACGCATCCCCGCAACATGCACTCAGGCACATGAACACACAGACACTCACCAGCGCCCCGCCACACACACACAGCAAAACTGCTTCTCCACAACAAAACATGCACCCAAAACCAGATCACGTCAAGATTTGACCAAAAAAAAAATATATATATATCCAGCATCTCTCATCACTGTGGACAATTTAGTGTGTGTGTGTGTGTGTGTGTGTGTGTGTGTGTGTGTGTGTGTGTGTGTCTACTGATCATGTTAAAACAATGAAAATTGAATCAGCAATTCAAATGCAGCAATTTTTTTTTTTTTTTCTACTTGTGAAAAAATGCTGACTGCCAGACCTAGTGAAATTAAGTAAAAAATAATAATAAATGGTGTAAGATTAAAGGTACACTGAGATGATGAAGTGACAACGTTTCGAGTCACAGACTTCTTCAAGTGCACAGAAGCACTGGCAGGCAATAGTAGCTGTTTTGTGTTTGATTGTTGTTGTTGTTGTTGTTGTTTGTTTTTGTTTGTTTTGAGACATGATTTCTGATCATATTCAGATGGTACTTGATATGCTTGCTTACTCAAAATCACAACACAACACCACAAACAGGAAAAATCCAAACAATATCAACACCACCAGTAACAAGAACAATGATAACAGAGTCACACCTAATTCTCAAAACAACAACAACAAACACACAAAACAAATTCATAAAAAGGAACAACAATATCAATACATGGAACAGAGGGAAATACAATTTGAACCGTATTATTATATTCCTGATATGCAACAAAGAAGGTGTGACAGATTCCTGGATCATTTAAAAACCAGTATTAACATAATACACACAAAAACAGCCACACAAACAGAGCTAACAACTATCACATAATGTTGCACACACCATGACACGACAGACACCAACTCTGGTGAGGAACATATTCCATCTTACACATAGCAACAAACCCGACGCGCCGGCAACAAACCCAGTCAGAGAAATACAAGGTGTGATAACAGAACGACAGCCAGCAAATCATCGGCAGTCTAGGTACGATAACAGACAAGCAATTTGAAAAAAAAAAAGAAGAAATAAAATAAAAATAAAATAAACAAGAGAGGCAAGGCCTTCAAGACTCACTTGTGATAAATTAAGTCCCCTAGCATTAATTACAGAGTAATTTCCCTCCCTTTTTTACTATCTGCACCAAAACGTTTGCAAAATAAATAAAAATTCCATGCTTAGGAAAATAAGTTCCTCTTTGAACAAAAAATGATAATAATGACCCCTCTTGTTGTTGTGTCAGAATAAGAGGTCAAAGTGCCAAGTTTAGAGAATACAAAAAATATAAATATAACTGTAAATGCAGTTTGCATATAATTAGGCTTCTTTTTTATTTTTTTGTGCCCATCCCAGAGGTGCACTATTGTTTTAAACAAGATGACTGGAAAGAACTGAATTTTTCCTATTTTTATGCCAAATTTGGTGTCAACTGACAAAGTATTTGCAGAGAAAATGTCAATGTTAAAGTTTACCACGGACACACAGACACACGGACACACACACACACAGACAACCGAACACCGGGTTAAAACATAGACTCACTTTGTTTACACAAGTGAGTCAAAAACCTAATCCCCAGAGCAGTCCATTGCAGTCATCTCACCACCCATCATCTCTTCATACCTCTTCCTACCAGCTCAAACAGTAAGAAATGACAGTGAAAAGGTACTGTGAAAAGACCACAGTGAATAGGTACTGTGAAAAGACCCAATGTGATGCAGAGGAAAACCCCCAGCTCTCAAATCGCCATCTGCCATGGCAATGTGGTTAGGGCATGGACTGGTTACTGGGGGTTCAATGTGGTTAGGGCATGGACTGGTTACTGGGGGTTCAATGTGGTTAGGGCATGGACTGGTTACTGGGGGTTCAATGTGGTTAGGGCATGGACTGGTTACTGGGTGTTTGTTTTTGTCCATGGCATGCTCATACCTAGAGTTGAGTGTGCTATGGGCTCCTACCTAGAGTTGAATGTGCTATGGGCTCCTACCTAGAGTTGAATGTGCTATGGGCTCCTACCTAGAGTTGAATGTGCTATGGGCTCCTACCTAGAGCTGAATGTACTATGGGCTCCTACCTAGAGCTGAATGTGCTATGGGCTCCTACCTAGAGTTGAACGTCTTACCTAGAGTTGAACGTCCTACCTAGAGTTGAACGGGCTATGGGCTCCTACCTAGAGTTGAACGTCCTACCTAGAGTTGAACGGGCTATGGGCTCCTACCTAGAGTTGAACGTCCTACCTAGAGTTGAACGGGCTATGGGCTCCTACCTAGAGTTGAACGGGCTATGGGCTCCTACCTAGAGTTGAACGTCCTACCTAGAGTTGAACGGGCCATGGGCTCCTACCTAGAGTTGAACGGGCTATGGGCTCCTACCTAGAGTTGAATGTGCCATGGGCTCCTACCTAGAGTTGAACGTCCTACCTAGAGTTGAACGTCCTACCTAGAGTTGAATGTGCTACAGGCTCCTACCTAGAGTTGAATGTGCCATGGGCTCCTACCTAGAGTTGAACGTCCTACCTAGAGTTGAACGTCCTACCTAGAGTTGAACGTCCTACCTAGAGTTGAATGTGCTACAGGTTCAAATGGAAAAAAGTGAGACCACAAGGGTCGAGAGTTGATCCACTTCATGGGTTCATCTTTGGACATGCTGCTCAAATTCCCACAGGTGTCCCTCTCTCTTCAGCCTGGCTGATGCCAGGATATGTTATGAAAGAAAGCACAGAGTACAACCTTGTCACAATGTCATAAATCTGAATGGATCTCCATAGCAACAGCATCAGTCATCCCCATTATCGTTCATTATCACCAAATAAAGAAAACAAACTCAAAAAAAAAAAAAAAAAAAAATTCCTTATCAGGGTGACGTTATTTCCTTCACAGCACATATTCACTGCCATTCCTCACTCCTTGGTTTAACTCACTCAGTACGGCCAGTCCTCTCTTCTCCTCTACACAGACCCCTCGGATGTCCAGTGGGTGGCTCAATGACCCAACCTTTAGCTTCCGTCGTCAGAATTGTGGTATTATTTGTAGACATTCACCTCTTCAGTATAAGAGCCTTCCGCTTGCAATATTTTGATGATGGTAATTGGGCTGAAACGCTGTTAACGCCGTCTCTTTCGCCGTTCGTATGGAGAGAGTTAAGCTGGCTGAAAAGATGGAGATGGTGCTGAAACTAGCAAAATATACATGTACATGCAACAGACTATGCAGTTATTTCTTTTATTCTAGAAATCTGGGTTGGGTCAGGAAACTTTCTTGGATTTTTGTTGTTGTTTTCTATCAAATCACCTGCAATACTGCTGTGTTCCCTAAGCAGCATGGCCATTCATAAACTTCAACATCATTTCCTGTGTTCTGGGCAGTGGTTCATGTGTTTTGGGGCAGTGATTCTTGTCTGCAGTCGGCCTTTTACATGCAAACCAGTTTTTAATCCAGCATCTATTCATTTAGAAAATAAAATGAAGTGTTTACCTCTACAGCTGTTTTAAACCCAATGCCCACTGCTTTGCACAAATAAACTTTTACCATGTGTAGCTGTTTTTAAGCCAAACTTCACAGCAGCATACAGTCACACACGACTCACTTTGCACAAACTACAGACTCTCTGTGGAACAGAAGAGGCAAAAAAAGAGGAAGAAAAAGAACACCATTACTCTGTACTTTCTCTCATGGCAACGGAAAGAAACAGTGTACACAATCACGACATGAAACAGTTCCAACAAACTTGTAAAAACAATAAAGACTGTCATTAAAAAACAACAACAACAAAATGACATCAAAGAAACAAACCAACACTTCTTACACATTTGTGAAGAAAACGAATCAGTGCAAAATCCTCAAAACGCTATGGCAGCTGTAGTGAGCAGCAAGAAAATCAGAGACAGCCACTTCTCCAGCATTGAAGGCAGAAAGGCTCCCACCACTGTCTCATGACCCCTTGCCTCTACAGCTTTACGCTTTGAATCCCACAGTCCCTGCTCTGTTGCTTCGCACTGTCACTGCTCTGTTGCTTCCCACGGTCTGAGTTTGCCGAGGCACGACTGTTTCTCTTTTTCACCTCACAGATGTCCTCATACATGTGACCTTGCAACACTCTGTCCCGAACTTCAGCCGTTTCCACATTCTCTGATTTGTCCCCTTTGGGAGTGTCTCCACTTGAAGATGCACCATTTACTGTCAGACCATTTGAAGCAGCTGCCCCATTAGGAACCCTGGTGGAGGCTGGGCCAGTGGGGGAGGCAAGGGGGCTGGAGGGGGGGCTCACTTCTTCATACTGGTGATGGACCCTGGCAGGGGAGTGGGTGTGATTGATGACCGTCACGCAGGGCACAGAGGCTGTCGTGGAGCTGGTGTGGACAGGCATGACAGCCGATGCTGCAGCAGAGGCCACACTAGCTGCTGACCTGGGCAGGGCAGAACCCCCTGGTGATTTGGACAGCGCAGAACCCGCTAGTGACCTGGGCAGGGCAGAACCCCCTGGTGACTTGGACAGAGCAGAACCCGCTGGCGACCTGGGCAGGGCAGAACCCCCTGGTGATTTGGACAGAGCCTCGTCGACACTTTCATAATTGGGGTCGTTCTCATTGTCCTGGTCTGGTAGGCAGTCCCTGACACTGTGGTAATCAGCGTGCAGAGTGACTCCCCCAATCATCCTCTCCTCCCCCACACTCCCCACGCTGCCGATGCTGCTGCTGGTGCCCGCACGGGGGATCTGCGGCAGCGCCGTCTCACTGGGGGAAAACCCGCTCTTGGACACAACAGCGTAACCATCGTCAGCGATGACGACGTTTCCCGTGGGGCTGGTTGGGGGTCGGCTGTTGCCGTGGTCACCATCATTTGAAGACGTTGACTTGGTCATGGAGTGGAGGGAGTCCAGGGACGGAGGCTCCGGGGCCGGGACGGCATAGCTCCCTGTGGACACGGACACAAGGGGGAGGAGAGGAGGGGTCATCAAACAACAGGAAGTTGTGTGTGGACTGGGTCTGCAGCAACACTCAATATCGGAATCTTCTTCAATTCTTTTTTTTTTTTTTTTTTTGTTATTTTTACTTTATCTATTTTATTTTATTTTATTTATTTCTATTGTTATTTATTTATTTATTATTTTTTTTAATTTATTTTTTTTTTTTTTTTTATTCATTTTTTTCTCAAGGCCTGACTAAGCTCGTTGGGTTACGCTGCTGGTCAATAACAAGTAAAAATACAACAGTTAAGATACTTAACTAGAATGTGTGGAATTAACTGGATTTTTGCCTATTGAAACACAGGGATATCATACAGACTCACATTGTGTGACAACAAACACGTGAGCCCTTCTCCCCCCAAAAAACACCAGTAGTTTCACCACGAAAGTTCCATGTGCCATGTACCAGTATCCTCCCTTTTATCCCTAACCGCTCTGATTTATCTCTATTACACTAGAAAATCTGCTGGGTTGTATACATTTATAACTGCTTCTTCTTCTGCGTTCACTCGTATGCACATGAGTGGGCTTTTACGTGTATGACCGTTTTTACCCCGCCATGTAGGCAGCCATACTCCGTTTTCGGGGGTGTGCATGCTGGGTATGTTCTGTTTCCATAACCCACCGAACGCTGACATGGATTACAGGATCTTTAACGTGCGTATTTGATCTTCTGCTTGCATATACACACGAAGGGGGTTCAGGCACTAGCAGGTCTGCACATATGTTGACCTGGGAGATCGGAAAAATCTCCACCCTTTACCCACCAGGCGCCGTCACCGTGATTCGAACCCGGGACCCTCAGATTGAAAGTCCAACGCTTTAACCATTCGGCTATTGCGCCCGTCATACATTTACAACAATTTCATGCCTCCTCTCTCTCTCTCTCTCTCTCTCAGGAAGAGACAGAAAATAATTCCAAAGCTGCAACTCATGACATGACCCAATTTCAAATGCACAACTGGAAGCTGTCAGTGTCTAACAGACCCCCAAAGCAAACGATTCATTACTGACGGAAATTCATCACAAAGAAAACAAGAGAGGCAAGGCCTTCAAGACTCACTTGTGATACACCAAAACAAAAACCAAGCTTTTTATGTATTGAGTATAATTTCAAAATGTAATATTTAAGATGAGAAAGATCAGTTTAAAGCAAATTAAGTCCCCTAGCATTAATTACAGAGTAATTTCCCTTCTTTACTATCTCCACCAAACATTTGCAAAATAAATAAAACTTCCATGCTTAGCAAAAGAAGTTCCTGTTTGAACAAAAAATGATAATAATGACTGCTCTTGTTGTTGGGTCAGAATATCATATCAAAGTGCCAAGTTTAGAGAATACAAAAAAATATAAATATAACAGTAAATGCAGTTTGCATATAATTAGGCTTCATTTTTTATTTTTTTGTGCCCATACCAGAGGTGCAATATTGTTTTAAACAAGATGACTGGAAAGAACTGAATTTTTCCTATTTTTATGCTTAATTTGGTGTCAACTGACAAAGTATTTGCAGAGAAAATGTCAATGTTAAAGTTTACCACGGACACACAGACACACACATACACAGACAACCGAACACCGGGTTAAAACACAGACTCACTCTGTTTACACAAGTGAGTCAAAAAAACAGTACAGTCTCACCTGAACCAGAAGCTCCAATCTCTGCATAGGTTTCGCTGATTTCGTTGAAGTTGAGCTGAAGGTTGGGGGCACCCGGGGTAGCGTATCTCACTACCCCATCCCCTGAACCACCATCCACCTGTCCAAGCAACATGTGGCCCATGTGACTGGTTTGTTTCACCACTGACAATTTTCTTCCATACTGCTCTCTATGGCGTACTGTCCTTTAACTCACTCAGTACGGCCAGTCCTCTCTTCTCCTCTACACAGACCCATCGTATGTCCAGTGGGTGTCTGAACGACCCAACCTTTAGCTTCCGTTGTCAGAATTGTGGTATTCTTTGTCAACATTCACCTCTTCAGTGTAAGAGCCTTCCGCTTGCAATATTTTGATGAAGGTAATTGGAGTGAAATGCTGTTAATGTCGTCTCTCGCTGTTCGTATGGAGAGAGTTAAACTGAGTGAGGATGGTACAGCAATATGTAATTCAAGACAAATGTGCGGCACTTATAAAAAAAAAAATCATTCTTAGCCCTTTCATTGGCAAACTCACATTTATGCAGCAGCTAGGTAGAGGACCCATGTCACTGAAAGGTGACCAGATCACGGCTCTGTTATCCATCAAACTACTGCTCTTTATGTTCGGTGGTAGGACAGGCCATATTTTCTACACATCACAAGGGGAATCCCCAGCTATTCTTTGACACCACATTTTCTGTGTTTATAGCACAAGGGAATTTTGCACTCAAAACTGACTGGCGGTGAAAGGGTTAAAATACTACTTCAGTGAGCATATGGAGTGGAGTGATGGCCTAGAGGTAACGCGTCCGCCTAGGAAGCGAGAAAATCTGAGCACACTGGTTCAAATCACCACACAGCCGCTGATATTTTCTCCCCCTCCACTACACCTTGAGTGGTGGTCTGGATGCTTGTCATTCGGATGAGACGATAAACCAAGGTCCCGTGTGCAGCATGCACTTAGCGCACATAAAAGAGCCCATGGCAACAAAACAGCTGTTCTTTCAAAATTCTGCAGAAAAATCCACTTCGATCATAACTACGAGAGACAGGGCTTTGATATTCATAGGTGTATTCCTTGTGATAAGACTTCTCCACTGGTACCATAATTTTTCACTTGTGACCTTGATCTTGAAATTTGTACTTTGTTTCAAAAAGACTTTATCCTTGGCCATAACTTCACAACTATAAAAAAAGAGGGCTCTGACATTTCTCATGTACATTCCTTATGACAAGAGCTTCCAACTGCTACCATAATTTTTAACTCGTGACCCTGACTTTGCGGCCCAGAAAGCTTTGTTTTCTGAAAACTCTTTTTCTTTTCTTTTTTTTAACAGCTAATTAACAGCTGAAAGAACACATAGAAAGAACCATCTAACCATGACAACTAACCATTCACACCCAGGCCTTCTGTGAGAACAAACTGTGTAAGCATGGGCGTGCATTAAGTTGTTTTTTTTTGTTTTTTTTAAATTTCCACAATTAAGGTTTCTCCCAACTTTTAAGCCTTTCTAATGCTCACCGTGGCGTAAGTGTTCTCCGGCAGGTCAGGTACAATCTCGTAGGTGTTGAGAGCATTGCGTGCAGACATACTGGCCAGGGACTCGCGCGCCGTCACTTTGGAGTAACGGTGCTCCCTGGACACTGTTTCACACACAATAATATTCATCACAAAAACATGCTACCAACCTTCGTGCCCACTTCTTGTCAGATTTACTTGCCTTAGAACTTCTGGTTTTATGTATCTGATATATGGTTGCCTTTACTTTTGGGTTTTTTTTTGTTTTTGTTTTTTGTTGCTGTTTTTTAAATTGTCTTCTTTGATAAATGAAATCCTTTTGCGACGGGCGCAATAGCTGAGTGGTTAAAGCGTTGGACTGTCAATCTGAGGGTCCCGGGTTCGAATCACGGTGACGGCGCCTGGTGGGTAAAGGGTGGAGATTTTTACAATCTCCCAGATCAACATATGTGCAGACCTGCTAGTGCCTGAACCCCCTTCATGTGTATATGCAAGCAGAAGATCAAATACGCACGTTAAAGATCCTGTAATCCATGTCAGTGTTCGGTGGGTTATGGAAACAAGAACATACCCAGCATGCACACCCCCGAAAACAGAGTATGGATGCCTACATGGCGGGGTAAAAACGGTCATACACGTAAAAGCCCACTCGTGTGCATACGAGTGAACGCAGAAGAAGAAGAAGAAGAAATCCTTTTGCATGTCAATATTTTGTTTCTTATTAAATGGTCTCCATAAGCATTGTATCTTTGAACTGCCAAGGCCTTGGAAACCAGAAAAAATAAGGGATGTCTTTCAATATTAAAAATAAATAAATAAACAAATAAAAATCATTCTGTCTATTTTTTGCAGGATACACATTTTGAACCTAAGTTAAAAGAACTACATTCAAACTGAATGGGGATACACTCGTTTCTTTTTATCAAACATTTCACAACCAAGGGGTGTATTTTATTTAACAACATTTTTCATTTTCAAGTAAAAAGTGTCTACAGAAGGGTTAACTATTTACACTATCAAAGTTGTACCCAAGCAATAAAGCAATACTGGTACATTAAGCAGAAAAGAATAGTAATCAACATCAACGAAAGTAACCAGAACACGAAAGCATTAGACATAATATGTCAAGTTATAAAAGGATCAAGAACATATAATATTTTGCTTGAAAAAATATGACATAAAACCATTCATTAACTGGGTGAGAAAACTGGATATTGTAATAGACTGGAAAACTGCTTTAGAGTTAATTAAGAAAACGAAAGAAATCAAACTAAGTTTCCAAATCAGAATTTGCTTTAGAATCTCTGGCAGCACAAATAGTATTCTTAAAAGAATGGGACTGACAGAGAATGAACAATGCAACTTTTGTACTAACGAAAAAGATACTATACACCATTATCTGTGGGAATGCAACTCTTTGCAGAAAGAAAAGATGGAAAGACAAACCATGAAAAGAGACATGGAAAGACAAGAGACAGGGAAAGACAAACCATGAAAAGAGACATGGAAAGACAAGAGACAGGGAAAGACAAACCATGACAAGAGACCCGGAAAGACAAGAGACAGGGAAAGACAAACCATGAAGACAGACAGGGAAAGACAAAGACAGGAAAAGACAAACCATGAAGACAGACAGGGAAAGACCAGATACAGAGAAAGACAAATGACAGGGAAATACAAACGACAGGGAAAGACAAACCATGAAAACAGACAGGGAAAGACAAACCATGAAGACAGGGAAAGACAAGAGACAGGGAAAGACAAACCATGACAAGAGACAGGGAAAGACAAGAGACAGGGAAAGACAAACCATGACAAGAGACCAGGAAAGACAAAAGACAGGGAAAGACAAACCATGAAAACAGACAGGGAAAGACAAACCATGAAAACAGACAGGGAAAGACAAGAGACAGGGAAAGACAAGGGACAGGGAAAGACAAACCATGAAAACAGACAGGGAAAGACAAGAGACAGGGAAAGACAAACCATGAAAACAGACAGGAAAAGACAAGAGACAGGGAAAGACAAGGGACAGGGAAAGACAAACCATGAAAACAGACAGGGAAAGACAAACCATGAAAACAGACAGGGAAAGAAAGAGACAGGGAAAGACAAACCATGAAAACAGACAGGGAAAGACAAACCATGAAAACAGACAGGGAAAGACAAACCATGAAAACAGACAGGGAAAGACAAGAGACAGGGAAAGACAAACCATGAAAACAGACAGGGAAAGACAAGAGACAGGGAAAGACAAACCATGAAAACAGACAGGGAAAGACAGAGACAGGGAAAGACGAAGGACCCACCAGTGCGTGAGGCCTCCTCCTGCCCCTCCACCTGGAAGAGTCTCTCCACTTCGTTCTCCCCGTACAGGCGCGGGGGTTCCGGAGGAGTTGTAAAGTATGGGTCAATCTCCTCCAGCTCCTCCCCTCCTGCCCCTCCCCCTCCTTCACCCTCCAACCTGCTCGTCGAAGGGTTGCGATCCTTCACCACGGTGGCATAGTCATCCTGGGTGTCCGCATCTGCATCCGCATACTGCAGTCGATAGCTGGCCTCCGCATCTGCGGAAGTTGGATTGTTCCAGCTGCTGCTCGTTCGGTTTTTGTGCGGAGATGCCCCACCCCCACTGAAGGTAATGACAGTGGCAGACGCCTGGTCGGAAACAACGGAGTACGGGTCGTCAGTGTCCGGGATAGCTGCTGACATCACCAGAGCCCCTCCTGAATCTCCGATCACTCGCTCATAAGGATCTTCATCCTCAAGTGTGGATTTAATGTTAGCGGAGTTTTCCATGGAAGTGACCATGACATGACCATTTTTCAAATGGGAATAGTCCCCGTCAGCATCCTCCTTCTCTGTGTCCTTGACCTTGGCATACGTGTCTTCTTTGTCGTCTTCTTCGTCCTTTACCTGGCAGGAAGACACCGGTGAAGGTCAGCCACGTTGGCAAGGGAACAGACTGAGGCTTCTTTTTAAAAGCAGCTTCTGAACAAATTGTCTGGTTCATTTATTTACCTCTGTGTAAATTTATTTACCTCCAGGTACATTTGTATAAGTATGTGGAGTGATGGCCTACAGGTAACGTGTCCGCCTAGGAAGCGAGAGAATTTGAGAGCGCTGGTTCGAATCACAGCTCAGCCGCCGATATTTTCTCCCCCTCCACTAGACCTTGAGTGGTGGTCTGGACGCTAGACGATAAACCCAGGTCCCGTGTGCAGCATGCACTTAGCGCACGGCAACAAAGGGGTTGTTCCTGGCAAAATTCTGTAGGAAAATCCACTTCGATAGGAAAAACAAATAAAAGTGCACGCAGGAAAAAATACAAAAAAATGGGTGGCGCTGTAGTATAGCGACGCGCTCTCCCTCGGGAGAGCAGCCCAAATTTCACACAGAGAAATCTGTTGTGATAAAAAGAAATACAAATACAAATACATTTATTTATTAATTACCTCTGTATACATTAGCCTGCCTCTGTGTGCAGTTATTTTCCTCAATGCAAACTAATGGGAACTGCTGCACATCCCTGACTTTAAGCTGTTGTACAGAGTTGTCTCACTATCGACATGTGTGTGTGTATGCATGTGAGCTCATGACTGAGTGTGCAAGAAAAAAGAATTTTGTCTGATCTAACATTAATAACAATTTGACAGTAAGCAATGGAAAAATCTACATGAAATACAAAACACTGGTTATTCTTATCATTCTCGTGAGAGAGAGACAGACAGACAGACAGAGAGAGACAGAGACAGAGGGACAGAGAGACTGAGGCAAAGAGAAGAAAGACAGAAACACAGACAAAGAAACAGGGTCAGACCATCTCTTCTTTCAACATCACAACCATGTAAGCTGACCTTGGCGTAAGGGTCAAAGTCGCTAGAGGTCATGACCTTGGCACTGGTTCTTGCACGTACGTCTTTCACAACATCATATGTCCGTTCCCGCACTTGGGCATAGTGGCCCTCTGAGGCCGTGTCTGGTTCTGACTGGGGCGTTGTTCCAGAACTCATATCTCGTGGGGACTCCAGATGGATGTGGTCATAATTGATGGCTGCTGAATCATTTGCTGTGATCTGTTGTAAAAAATATTTTAAAAAAAACCCAAAGAAACAATGAAAGAAACAATAATCTTTTAATAAAGAAATAAAATCACTTGACATTATACAAGGTTAACTCTCTCCATACGAACGGCGAAAGAGACGACGTTAACAGCGTTTCACCCCAGTTACCATCATCAAAATATTGCAAGCGGAAGGCTCTTATACTGAAGAGGTGAATGTTGACAAAGAATACCACAATTCTGACGACGGAAGCTAAAGGTTGGGTCATTCAGACACCCACTAGACATCCGAAGGGTCTGTGTAGAGGAGAAGAGAGGACTGGCCGTACTGAGTGAGTTAACATTATGAACAGGGAGTTTTGGGGGCAATTCTTATAAGAAGTTATACATCACTGTGAGGTTTTTCAACCCACAACTCGCCAAGGTCCAGAAAAGATTTTGCTTTCCACTATTCCAGCCAAAAAGAACACGTGGAACACTCAAATCAGTCTTGAGTCATCATCATGGATTTGTCATTAACCACTCAAGACTGTTGTTCAAATTTCCAAAGCCATCCTTCGGGACGTCTGAGTCTCCCATGCCTGACTAATGCCACAATACATTTTAAAAGGAAACGCAATACAGCCTTGTAATGACAATTTGCTTTATAAATTTGGTCAGGGATGTTGTGTCCACAGCAAGATACATTTCAACACAACAAGATGCGATTCATTGTAGCTAGGTATCCCGGAGTTCAAAGAGTTCAGAGAGCCTGAAGTTGATCTGAAAGGCCGGCAATGGATGTAATGTTGTTCTGTTTCAATATATAATCAAAGACACTGGCTGTGTTCAGTGACTGTAATCTAAGTGAAGTATGTATCAGTCCACTGGGGAAATACAACACATTTCTCTGACAAACATCAACCACTAACACAGAGAGAAAAAGATAACAGACATTTGCAAACAAATTCTATGACACATGCAAAGCAGTAAACGTCACTGCAGCTGACGACTTACACTGACTCCAAGGTGATCATAGCCACCAACATCCTCCTCTTTCTCATCGACAGCAGCATGAGCTGCCCCCGAACTGTCCCCGCACCCTGCTCCCGACAAGTTATGCTTGTGACTGCTAGCCACTGGCAAGTCCGGCAACTCCCGCAGACTGGTGGGGCGCATCTGGCCAGAGCCGCTACTGGCATTGCGACTGTGGCTGCAGCAGAAAAAAGGAATAAAAAAAAAAAATTAATAATAATAATAATGGTACTTATATAGTGCTGAATCTTGTGCATAGACAAATCTAAGCGCTTTCACACCAGTCATTCTCACGCACGCATAACTCTAAAACTGGAGAAACTAAAGACAAGGAAGAGGCAGGGAAGGGAGCCTATTTTGGGAAGAGGTGGGTTTTAAGGCCAGACTTGAAAGAGCTGAGTGTGGAGACTTGACGAAGCGAAAGGGAAGTTCATTCCAATTGCAAGGGCCAGAGACAGAGAAAGAACGGCGGCCAACAGTCGAGAGTTTGAATCTGGGTATGCGTAAGTGGAGTGGATCCGAAGCTGATCGTAGTGAGCGAGATGGAGTGTAGAGGTGAAGGCAGCCACAGAGATAGGAAGGGGCTGATTTGTGAAAAATAAAAAAAAAAAAACATTTTTTTGCTATCCATCATTATCATCAATGTCACCAAAATCACCACCAACAGTGTCGCAGTCACTGTATTCATCACCACTGTCACTGTCATCCTGTCACTATCACATACATCATCATCATCATTATCATCAGACGGGCGCAATTGCTGAGTGGTTAAAGCGTTGGACTTTCAGTCTGAGGGTCCCGGGTTCGAATCACGGTGACGGCGCCCGGTGGGTAAAGGGTGGAGATTTTTACGATTTCCCAGGTCAACATATGTGCAGACCTGCTTAGTGCCTGAACCCCCTTCATGTGTAAACGCATGCAGAAGATCTAATACGCATGTTAAAGATCCTGTAATCCATGTCAGCGTTCAGTGGGTTATGGAAACAAGAACATACCCAGCATGCACAACTCCGAAAGCGGAGTATGGCTGCCAACATGGCGGGGTAAAAACGGTCATGCATGTAAAAGCCCACTCGTGTACATGCGAGTGAACGTGGGAGTTGCAGCCCACAAATGCAGAAGAAGAAGAAGAAGATCATTATCATCATCAATGGCCATGTCCAATGAGATATAAAATGATCAACATGAATAAGAAACATCATCACTATCATCTCTCATCCGCCTCAATCTATCTCTTTTCTAACATAGATCTTTTTATCTCCATGAAACCACCACATGCACACATGCAAAACCCTGTCAAGTGTTTGCAGGAACAATCAGGAAATTTGGTTGGTACGTTGCGAATTTGGTAGGAACACTCAGACTCCAAGCCATGTCAGCAAACGTTTCATTTTATCTACAACTTGTAATCCACTTGACATGGACACTGTTTGACCGAGACGCAATTTGATTTAGCCACAATCTCTCTTGTTCAGGCAAACGATTAAGCTGATTGGTCCACTCAGTGCTGTTTCAATGTAAACATGCACGCGATTAGCTGACCATCATTACGTGAGACCAAGGTTAGTGTAACGCTTAACAGCTGGTATCTCTGCATTTGCAGTAGAGGTAATCAGTAAGCAGACTATGGCCAACTCATGGATTATCATCAATTTAAGAGGAATAAATGAATGAAATGAAAAAAAAAACAAAAAAAAAACAAACAATCAAACAAATACATGAATAAAGATATTAACTATAAAGCACAAATTCAGCACACAAACCTTAAGTACTGGGAATTCACAGCATATACACACCAGCTTCCAGATTGTACCACATATGTTAAATGTAAGACCTTCACGCTTTTGTGAAGCTGCTTTCTTTTCAGAAGGGGAAAGAGAAATATATGGTTACTCCTCAAAGCAGGGAGACAATTATTGATGCAAGCCTTTCAAACAAGAATGAGCAATACTGATGAAAGTCGGTTCACTGTACTTTGAAAACAAGTCATTCCAACACAATGCACTTCTTCTTCTTCTTCTTCCTGTTAGGAGTCCACGGTCATCACGTTCACCATTCTGACACCATAATGGGGAGGAGCACAGCAGCATGACCCACCTTCCTAGGTGATGGAATGGAGGGGGTAGAAAAATGGTGGGCCCTGGGGTTGGTGGGTGGGTGGGTTGGCGGGGGGAAGCCATCAACTGTTTCAGGCATCAGGACCAGGCCTTTCCGGCTACCGAAGCGGCCCCCGGGGTCAAGCCCCGACCGGCAGAGCCCTAGTCCTTCACTTGACTTACTTTGGATGATGGCGGGGCAGGGCTTTTACCAAGACATTCGGGACATCCTTGAGGCAAAAGCTTCAAGGGAAGGGGCGGTGACAGTAGCTTCTGGTAGTGAGTTCCACTCTCTGATGGTACATGGCAGGAATGAGAATTTCCGGTAGTCAGTGCGGCATGATGGTATTCTGTACGCTTGATTGTGGCCTCTCCCTCTTCTGTTCTTTGGTATGAGGTGCATTGAAAAAAAAAAAAAAAAAAAAAAGCCTTGATACAGACAATACCACTCACCCAGATGGAGAAATCCCATTTCTGCCACTGTGCACACCACCATTGCTTACAGGACTTGTCTCCCCTGGTAAAGTGCTTGGAGTAGGCTCCCCTTCTGCTGGTATGTCCACGACGACTGGGTAATCTGCTGCATTCTGAAAATAAAACTACAGGCCTGATCACGCCCCCTTTTCCACATGTACACACCGCACAGCTCTTAAAACTCCCCATTCTCCTTATGAATAAATGACAACTCTTAAGATGTCTGTCTTCACATTAACACAGCCAAAAAAATGTCCACATCTACCATGAATAAATCACAATTCTGAACCCATTCAACCCAAGGGAGTGTACAACTTTTCCCGGCTTCCCTAGCTTACTGATGCAGAAAAAAAAAAAAAAAAAACTGAATAAACAAACTGACAAGTGTGGACACAGCAGAATATACTGTAGAAGTTAGCTCCCTTCCCTTGCAGTTTTTCATACACAGGAACACGGAAACCATTTTAAAGAAACAAATTTTGACACCCAACAAATGCTCGGTGCAAAGTTCACTGAATCAAGATTCACACTTCTTCAGCAATACAGCCAACATCAGAAATTAAGTAAAGACAAATATGTGTTTTTTCACATGAATAAAACTTTTCTTTCTTCCTCCTTTTGTCCAACCACTTGTACCATAAACGTGTTGGGGGGAGAAGCTGGCAATCTCCAGCTGGACGGGAGGTCTGGAGCTATGTCGTGTTGTGGTCATGGAGCGTGTTAACTCTCTCCATACGAACGGCGAAAGAGACGACGTTAACAGCGTTTCACTCCAATTACCACCATCAAAATATTGCAAGCGGAAGGCTCTTATACTGAAGAGGTGAATGTTGACAAAGAATACCACAATTCTGATGACGGAAGCTAAAGGTTGGGTCATTCAGACACCCACTGGACATCCGAGGGGTCTGTGTAGAGGAGAAGAGAGGGCTGGCCATCCTGAGCGTGTTAAACCTCCGTCAATCCACTGTCAGTGTAGTATCCCAGATTATGCCCCACCCAAGAAGTGCCCCCAAGGGACAATTCGAATAGTGGAAATGTCCCTAAGGGACTTTCTCACCCTTGATAATGTTCCCTGCGGACATTTTCAGCGGCCAAAATATCCCCCCTCTTGCATTTTAGCCTGATTCTGAAATGCCCCCCTTACCCTAAAAATGTCCCCCCCCCTTGTATCCAATGAAGTCCCCTCCACCAAAGTCTTCCATCTTTGAAGTACAGTCACATCAAGAACAGCAGAGGCGCCTTGTCAGTACAAAGCTGAAGTATTCCGCTTATTTCATCTTTTAATCTGAAGATGACTTTTACTAGCTTGTTTGGGTATGTATATTTTTGCTTTAGATGCGGGATAAAGAAAAAAGTCGAAAAACAGTATTTCACATAACTGCTGGCTTCTACACAATCCGAGGAGATATTTTTTTCTGCAGAGGCAAGCCTGTTGTCAAGAGAAGTGAAATTCCAGCCATTCTCAAGTCCATGCATGATGATCCCGAGGGTGGAGGACATTTCAGGATGGAAAAGACATACCATATGTTAATAGTCTGTCGGGTGGCTAATGGTAACCCTTACTAAGCCATTATTGTCGTTAGTAGGGGGCTTAGTAGGTGGTGTCCTAAGTACGTTAAAACAGAATAGGCACCACTGAACACCACCGAAGTGACTCAGCAGCAGTGCAGGGTCTCCTCTGGTGTGTGGCCTCCTGGCGACCTAACATTGATGGTTCCCTGTGGACTGCCAACGCTGGAACTGCGACGGACGAACCCAGGTGTGGCCGTGTATGGGGGAATCTAAATGAGCGGCGTGGGAGTAATGCCACTGAAACGGTGCAGATGATGGGGCAGCAAAAAAACAAACAAAAAATGGTAACCCTTACCCCAGTCAGGACTGAAGAGCTGTGGCAACAGAACATTCTGCCTTATAAAAAGCTCAGTCAGAAATACGATTCTCAAAAATGACGTTCTCTCTCTCTCTCTCGCCCACACCTATCTCCCCCTTCCTCACTCTCCCCTTCTCTCCCCTCTCTTTCTCTCTATCTCTGTCTCTCCCTCTCTCTTTCTCTCTATCTCTGTCTCTCCCTCTCTCTTTCTCTGTCGCCCATTCTCTTGATGTCATGGCCAATATAAACCAAGACACAAAGGACAAGATATCATACAATACCTCAAAGGCACTGGAAAAACAAAAGAACTACTTACAGCTGTCTGTGAGCTGGCTCCATTTCTTTTGGCAGCTTTCCCCTCCTTGCCCTGTCCTGATGAACTGAAACATGGACACACATAACATGGACACACATGGTTATCAATGGAAATTTTGTTTTAACAAATATCACGGCTTTTGGAATACAATCATTGCAGTCCACATGGCAACTGGCAAAGATGATGCAAGGTAAGAACTAAATATGCTGCACACGGCTGAAAAAGGACATTTTATGAGTCGCATTTCTCTTAAATTTGGAGGAGTTTACTGACAGTGTCACCAACGCTTCACAGTTCATTCCACAGAACATTGTGTGTGTGTGTGTGTGTGTGTGTGTGTGTGGAAGGGGTAGGGGTAGGGGGCGGTGGGTGGGGGGTCGGGGGGGGTGGGGGGGGGGGGTTGGGGGATGAGAGGGGGGAATCAAAATGGGTGCATGCATGGATATATGTAGGGGATACAAGTCCGTGAGTATGTGTGTGACTGTGTGTTAAAACATTTTTGGAGATATTTATGGTATTGATATTTGGCAAATTGATTTGTTAAATATGTTGCTTTTAAAAATTCATAACACTGACTTTTTTCAAATTTGATTTGTGTGTGTGTGTGTGTGTGTGTGTGTGTTGCGCAGTTGATATTAATTCAAATGATTGCTAAAATGTCACAACAACAAAAAGTTAATCTGAACGGTTTCAGTCAGTCAGTCAGTTCACATACACAGTTTTTCTTTTTGTCAGTTGTCAGTTCACACAGTTTTTCTTTTTAGAATTTAACACCATTTCACTTTGAGTGATATTAGACATACAATGTGAGACAGTGAGAGAGAGAGAGAGAGAGAGAGAGAACGCAAGAAGTTTAATGCGAAGGCCACCAGCCTGTCCACATGAGAACACGTACACATAAAGATAACGATTGAAAAAATGAGGGAAAAACCAGATTCAACAGAACTTAAACACAATTACTCTGTCACGATCACAAAATTCTATTCATAGTACATCCTGTTTACAGGTGGCGTCAACCCATCCACTTCAGCCCCCAAACAGGACAGCTCGACTTGATAAGCATGAAACGGAGACAAAAATTCATATCCTGCTCTACCTGTTTTTTCTGTGTCACACACACACACACACACACACACACCTACACACACACACACACACACACCTACACACACACACACACACACACCTACACACACACACACACACACACACACACACACACACACACACACACACACACACAGAGGCATTAATAAACACAACAGGCTCTCTTACAGGCACACAGAAAAGAGGATATGCATATATTGTTGCTGTTTTCACAGCCAAGGGATAAGTTTACATGAAGAGTTTGGGTCCTTTTAAATGCTAAGCAACACTGGCTTGAAGTTGTGTACATTATTTAGCAGAGCAAAACTTTAGTGTTGCGGTTTATCGCTCCCTGTTCACTGAGTTTTGTTAGCAGTTTTTTGGGTGTTTTTTTTTAATTAAATAAATAAGGGTCAAAGTACAAGATAGAGTATGCTCCACCTCTCAGCTACCAATACCTTCAATGACAATGTTTCTTTATAATTTATAGCAGAAAACATGTTTTTTTCTTACCTCCAATGGGATACTAACTTGGGCAAAGACTTCATATTTTATCTTTTCCACAAAAAGTGACAAGGATCAGTCTCTTCATAATACCCCTGATTTCCATTATCATGCTGGACAAAAATGCCAAAAAATGGGTGGCGCTGTAGTGTAGTGACACGTTCTCCCTGGGGAGAGCAGCCCGAATTTCAAACAGAGCGATCTGCTGTGATAAAAAGATAAATACAAATACAAATACTCCAGTATAGTGCTACATGATAACTGATTCATTTGAGTCACATTGACACAGTATAAGCTTTACTTAAATCTGTACTGTCAGTGTACTTTCACTACATCAGCTTAGCTTTAACCACTTTATCTACAATGTTCAAATGTATTAGGAATGTCATTTGCTCAGTGTTTGGTCTTCACACATATGTGCATTTTGTTATGTTGTTGCTTATCCCAAACCAAGTGGTGGTCTTTCCATGTAATATGTATGCATGCGCTCACTATCCACTTGTACTGATACGATGCACTTAAGACATCAAGATGATTTGTTTGTTATGTCTTCCAGTCACTGTCTTCTTATCTTCTTTCTTTTACATTGTTAAATGGTGGTGGTGGTTTGTCCATCGAGATCGATGATGACCATCGTTGTCATCCAGCTGGGGGATGGGGGGAGGGTGGTGGTGGGGTGGGGGGGAGGATGCTCATGAATCTATCTGTGAATGCGCAGATGGCTGAATAGTCCAATCTGCGCACGAAATGTTCGCTGACAGTTGGGGCAGACAAAGACAGGCATACCATTGTCAGGGAGCTTGTTTGCCCGTGACTTTCTGGCCTGCCTCTTCTGAACAGCTGCAGCAGTCCTGTTGGCCTCGCACAACTTGGCGCCTTTGTGCACAGCAGCGCGCCATTTGTCATTGTTAAATAAAACAATAGAAACACCCTTTGTGACTGGCCTCTACACGCCCTTGGCCGGTGCACATATCTTTTCTATCCTTTCACCTTCATACTCTTTAATTCAGTAAATGAGTAACTCTTTTATAACCCCTTTATAATATACCACACCACTGATGGTTGCAACAGTGGCATCGCCGACAGGATATTGATCCATGACAGGACTGATCCAAGACAGATCCAATAATATTCTTCCGAGAATACTCCTATTCCTTTTTAATTTTATATTCTTTTATCCAAATTAAATCCTAAAAATAAACAAAAATCCCTACCACTCAGTCGTTTACATTTTTATATATCACATAATATATCATGATTACCATCATCTACATCTTTTCATTTTTGACTCACTTGTGTTATAAGCCAGTGTTCCGGTGTGTGTGTGTGTGTGTGTGTGTGTGTGTGTGTGTGTGTGTGTTTGTGTATGTGTGTGTGTCCATGGTCAACTTTAACATTGCTATTTTTTGGGGATTACTTTGTCTGCCAATACTAAATTTGGCTTAAACATAGGTGGAAAAAAAAATCTTCACAGTCAAACCAATAACTGGTTTTACGTCTCCCAAATTTGGCCGTATTTCCTGATCATTAACAGTTTATTTTGTTGATGCTTGATTGGGATCCAAAAACATATTTCTGGGATACAGGCTATGTTTGGTAAGAAAACAGCATGACCTCGTTTTTCTTTTTGTAATCAAAAGAAAAGAAATACATGTTCTGGACAGAACACATAGTGACCCTAACTACACCATCGATGTGTTTAATGCATATGAATATTCTAAAGTGGAACTCTAAATTAACTAGAATGAACACGCACATACAAGTAAAACTGAATCCACCGTGTCTAAACTGGTCTGTGCAGATGTTGACAAAACACTGAAAACAGCTACATGTTGGGGTGTGCCTGAGGCGACGGCGACCTCTCCTTTACCGCTGAATAAATTGCATATGAATGTTTTAAAGTGGATACTGAATTGACTAGAATGAACATAAAAAAGAAACTGAATGGACCGTGTCGTTGTTCCTCAGTGAGTGTAAAGTCTATTGAAGCCTGTCAAACACGGACCTCTTCAGATCTAGAGAAAACAGCCACACATTGCAGTGAGCCTGAGGCAATGGGGACGTCTCCTTTACCCAGTCTTTAAATAAATTCTTGATATCCTAATACCAAAATAACATGATTTAAACAGCGTTATCACTTCCACTACTGTTATCGATTTATTTCGCTAAAACAACATACTTAAGTAATATTTTTTTTACACCACTGGTAGACCTGCGTTAGTGTGTAAGACCACTTATTCTCGAGCAAACATGCTTGGTTCGAATCTGTTTTACGCCTTTTTTTTACGCAAAGGTCTATAATAACAAATACAGAAAAAATTAATTCCTTTATTATTTTGTTCATTATCTATACATTTTATTCATCATTTTTCTAAGTGTGTATCACAAGCAGATCTTGAAGACCTTACCTTTCTTGTTCAGATAACGTTAACAAAACCAGCTCAAAAACAACAGTCCTTCATGACCTTTCACCAAGCAATCTCAGTTTCTCTGTCACAGTGCATTCATGTCAAAGCCTTCACTCTCACCCGACTCCTACAACTACAAGCTACAAAAGGAAAGGGAAAGTACCTGTTCTCCTTGCAAGCACACTGCAGAACCAGCAACAATAGAAGCACCAACACCGCAACCGCCAACACCAGGGTTTGCGGTGTAAGAGTCACGGCCCTTTCCTCCCCGTCCTCCTCCAGTTCCCTGGCCACAGCCAGCAGGTGGCGCTGCCATGAAGATGCCATTGGGCGTGTCAGGGGGTCTTCCTCACCATGCTCTCTGGCCACAGGGAAAAATCATGTGGAAATTTAACATAATCATTACCGTAAAGTTCGGTCTATTGAGCGCACTGGTATATAAGCCACACTTATTTCCGGTACCGGAACACATACTGATACTACAGAAAAGCTGTCAATATTGTAGGTTATTAAATAAAAAATAATGATCTGAAGGCTTTAATGTGTGGGGATTTGATTTATAAAACGTGAACAGTTAGCATACTATTATTATTAGGGAGTCTGTTCCACGTCTTGGTCACTGAAAAGAAAATGATCTGTTCCATAGGTCTTACTTCTGATGAAGTCAAGTATCAGAAGAAGAACGGAGCTGGCAAGACAGAGTATACATGTATCTAGATTGAAAAGAAAATGATCTGTTCCGTAGGTCTTACTTCTGACGAAGTCAAGTGTCAGAAGAAGAACAGAGCTGGCAAGACAGAGTATACATGTATCTAGATTGAAAAGAAAATGATCTGTTCCGTAGGTCTTACTTCTGACGAAGTCAAGTATCAGAAGAAGAACGGAGCTGGCAAGACAGAGTATACATATATCTAGTATCTAACAAGAAATTTGAAAATTGAAATTTGCTTGAAAAATGTAAAGAAGGGTGTTGTAGCAAGAACATGGCAACCATGCCAACTTCCCTTCCTAACTTCATTGTTATAATGTTAACTCACTCAGTATGGCCAGTCCTCTCTTCTCTACACAGACCCCTCGGATGTCCAGTGGGTGTCTGAATGACCCAACCTTTAGCTTCCGTCATCAGAATTGTGGTATTCTTTGTCAACATTCACGTCTTCAGTATAAGAGCCTTCCGCTTGCAATATTTTGATGATGGTAATTGGGGTGAAACACTGTGAACGTCATCTCTTTCGCTGTTTGTATGGAGAGAGTTAACCCAATCACTGATTCAGTACCAGGGAATTTTGTGCTAAGGTGCTCTCTCCTTGCTTGGGAATTTTTGAGGATTAAAGAGAAATAACTTTTTGTAAGATGTAGCACAAAAAATATAGATCTATACAGAAAATAAACGTTTTTGTGAAGAAAAATGAACACATGCACTGATGTAGCTAAATCCAGCCCCCCCCCCCCCCCCCCCCCCTATATATATACATATACCTGTAAAATAAAATAAAAGGGCTTACAGGTTCATAATAACAATCATAACACTTGTTGTAGTGCATGACTTGTAAGTGAATAACTCACAGCAACCACGCGCACACACACACACACACACACACACACACACATATGTATGTGTATGAGTGTGTGTGTGTGTGTGTGTAGTTCTGGTCAAGATGAAAAGTCATTCATGTTCTCAGAGAGTAAGCCATCAATCTTTTCTTCAAAGGTCAAACAGCATCGCCCTTTAGAGGAGAGAGCACTTCAATGATATTCCCTTCCTCCTGGATGTAACTGATCCAACACGGCTTTTTTCCTGTACATGTATCCTGTTTGTCTCCTCCATAAATAAACTGGTCAACTCATCAGTGACAAAAAAGATGGGAAAGGACAAAAACACATGATTCCTGTCTAGCGTCTGTCAACCCTGGGTTTAAAAAAATCATACATGACTGGCTGTTGCCATTCCCGGCAGTTGATTATAGTGAAAAGACAGATGACTGACAGGTTGGCGCCTCACATCCAACCCATTATTTGTCTGGCCTTCGACCTTTTGTTTTACACCACTTCTATATTTCTCCTTGCCCCCATCTCAAATTACGTTAAGTGCCACGCCTTCACAGTCAGTCATGGTCACTGGCAAAGAAATGATGTCTGATTGGATAGATGGGCTGAAGAAGGAGTCGGATATTGATGTTTTGTCACTGTCGTTGGTATCACCTTTGAGTTCAAACGAATCATAAGACAAGACAGATCCATCTCTCATCATTCTATTCTTACAATTTTACATAATAATCGGCACAGCTTGCAAAGTTGTGTAAATCCATTGACTGGGAACACTGTCTTCACTTAACAAAGTGTCTGACGCCTTATTGGTATGTGAGGCAAATCCCCTTTACAAGTATGATCCAAGTGGTCCAGCTAGCAAATCATTGATGACCAATGTTCACTTAAATAGTATATTTATAATCCAGACACATTAAACTTACCATTCTGAGTCTGTGTATGTTCATTTTACCAAACTTTTATCTTGGTATCCCAGTAGATCTACAAGAGTGTTATTGGTGTAGACTAACTAGTGTATATAACGTGTCAACTGACTGACATAAACATATGCTAAAAGATTCAGACTGCCAATATTTCCACCATTATATGAAGCCAGTTATAGCAAGCAACCTCAAGGCTTTCTTGAATAATTTATCTGTCTCCCAGCCAAGGCCAATTAGAAGTTTAATTTATTAATTCTGTTTTAATGCTCTTTGAACAAAATTTCGCAGATACTGTGATTATGCAGGAAAGAAGTATTTATCTCAAAGTGCTTGTCCATCCAGTGTCCAAAAAACACTAACATGACAACTACGTGAACTGGTCTTTCAAAAACTAGCCAACCATTTTCCTCCAAACACATATTTGTCCTTACAAGATGTTTTAAATGATTATTTATTTCTTCAAACAATTTCTGATTGTTTGAATCAAAGTTCAGTTAACTGGTATAACTTCGATTGATCACATTTTTATTTAAAGCACACTTTATACTATTAAAGGGATGTTCAATTCAGTGTTATAATTCAGGTTATATATAATTCACTGTTATTCAGTCCACTCTTTCATAGCTCTTTCTTTTCCACAACTCTGTCACTTCAGTCACAACACCACTTTAGTAACCTGACAATTGAGCATATAATTTTTCACTGTAGCTTGATGAAGCCTTTTGTACACGAAAGGTTGTCTTCACAAGTGACTGAGAACGTTGATGTTTTTGACTTTTTGCATTCATTATCAGTTGTTTCGCTTGTCAGTTTAACGACTTCTCTTTTATGAAGTCCTTAAGTAATTTCCTGTAACTGTATAAAAAGTGTATTTAGAGGGGTTTTTGTTGTTGTTTTTTCCTTCCAAATTTCACCCACATTTTTACCCTCATTTGCCCAGTTTCTCCCAACCCTCCATCCATCCACATCTCCCACCCCTTCTAACCGATAATACTCAGATGTATTCATAAATACTTTAACAAAATGTCTTCAATCACCGATATGTGTGACAGGACATTAAACAAAATTCCTTCCTTCCTTCACAACACCACCTCTTCCCATGTACGCTGTCCCCTATTTCCCATGCACACATAACACCGATTTTTTTTTCTTTTGTTTAAAATCACTAAACTGTAAACAGTGAAAAGATGTTAATATGGAGTGATGGCCTTGAGGTAACACGTCCGCCTAGGAAGCGAGAGAATCTGAGCGCGCTGGTTCGAATCACGGTTCAGCCGCCGATATTTTCTCCCCCTCCACTAGACCCTGAGTGGTGGTCTGGACGCTAGTCATTCAGATGAGACGATAAACCGAGGTCCCGTGTGCAGCATGCACTTAGCGCACGTAAAAGAACCCACGGCAACAAAAGGGTTGTTCCTGGCAAAATTCTGTAGAAAAATCCACATCGATAGGAAAAACAAAATAAAACTGCATGCAGGAAAAAATACAAAAACAATGGGTGGCGCTGTAGTGTAGTGACGCGCTCTCCCTGGGGAGAGCAGCCTGAATTTCACAAAGAGAAATCTGTTGTGATAAAAAGAAATACAAATACAAATTTACACTGACACTGACAGTGACACACACAGGCACATGCACACCGCACACAGAGAGATGTCTGACGTCTGGTTTATTGTTTAGGCCTTTCTGCCTGTGACGATAGAGGTATGCATGGACTTCCATGTTAACATCCATTATAAAGAATAACATCAATACAAAAAGCAAACAAAGAGAAGGAATGAGAGAGAGAGAGAGAGAGAGAGAGAGAGAGAGAGAGAGAGAGAGAGAGAGAGGAATGAGAGTGAGAGAGAGAGAGAGAGAGAGAGAGAGAGAGAGAGAGAGAGAGAGAGAGAATGATAGCAATGTTTTATTTATGAAAGGCCATGTCCCCATTTGAAGGGATTGCAGATAAGACATTGTATTTGTAATGTAATGTATTGTATTGCATTGTACTGCATTGCATTGCGCTGTATTGTATAATTACTCTTTTTTGTCACAACAGACTTAACTCTGTGTGAAAATCCGGGCTGCTCTCCCCAGGGAGAGCTTGTCCTTACACTGAGGGCGCCACCCTCTTTTCTTTCTTTTTTTTTCCTGCTGCAACTTATTTGTTTTCCTATCGAAGTAGATTTTTCTACAGAACTTCACCAGGGACAACCCTTTAGTTGCTGTGGGTTCTTTTAAGTGTGCTACGTGCATGCGGCACACGGGACCTCGGTTTATCATCTCATCCAAATGACCTTTTTTCTTTTAATGAAAAGAGAGAGAGAGAGAGAGAGAGAGAACGAATGAAATTTTATTTTACGAGGGTAAAGGAGTAAGCACAAAGTACTTGTTTACATCCGTCCCTCTGGGCAAGAATAATAATTGAGAAAAGAAAAGAAAATATATTTTAAAAATAATAATAATAAAAAGCGAGAGTCAATTCACAACACCAACGTCAAAATTACACAAGCATGTGCAAACATAAATACAGAACTTATGTACAATACAATAACGCAATAGATGAATAACAACGAGGACAACAGGGTAGGGGCGTGGTGGAGAGCAGCAGGAAGAATGGACAAGGGGAAGAGTAAAGAAGGTAGGGGAGGCTGACTGAACAGACAGATATTTATAGTGACAGAGACAGTGGAGACAGACATAGAGAGAGACTGACAGGGGAGGAGAGAGGCGTGTATATATTGACAATCTATACATGTTTGTTTTTTTATAATTGATATGTGTCACATAATCATGTTTTTCAATAAATGTGCACGATATATGTTTTTAAAGTTAGGGATGCTTTTTACAGTGTTTACATTGAGGCAGGATAATATTTCATTCCGTAAACAGACCCCTGAATAAGACAGCCTAGATTTAAAAAGATCGATCCTTGAAAGTGGTACCATAACTTTATGAACATGGCGATGAGTGTTGGTTACAAATTTATTCTTTAGTGAGGGGGGAGCAAATCCAGACATGATTTTGAACATAAACAGACCTTTGTTATATCAAAGTTTTGTTTTCAGTGGGAGGATATCAAGAGCTTTATAATCAGATATAGTCAATGACAAAGATTTTAAAAGATTCAATTTTACAGCTCTTCTGTGCAGACTCAATAGAGGCTTCATAATACTGTCACTCGCCGAATCCCACACTGTCGAAGCATAGTTAATGCGTGATTCTATATAAGCACTGACAAATAGTTTTCAACAGTGAAGATCCAAAAAGTGTTTAATTTTAGACAGTTGATATATATATTTTTTAAACCTGAGAAATGAAACAGGCGAACAGTTTATGGACATATTTTTACGTTTTTGCCTTGTTGTGATTATTAGGAATTTTGTTTTTTTAGGATGGAAACACATGTTTTAATTTGGACCATTCAATCAATTGGTCAATACTTTCCTGAAGAGAAAGAGACAGGGTACACAGGTTAGTATGACTAGTATGAATGGTGGTGTCATCAACAAACATTTCACATGGTGTCTTGATAGATAAGGGTAGGTCATCAATATATATGCAGAAAATAAGATAGGTCCCAAAACAGAACCTTAAGGTACAACATAGTTAATTGGTAATAACATTGATTTTGAACCATTTGTCAACACAAGTTGTTTTCTTTCAGAGAGAAAAGATGAGATAAGTTCTAATGTATTCAAAGACAAGCCATAAATCTTTAGTTTCTTTCAGGAGGAGAGAATGATCAATCACATCAAAAGCCTTCATAAAGTCAACAACAAGAGCTCCAGTAATTTCATTATTATTAATGTTAGTAAGCCATTGATCTACTAAATTTGTTTGTGCAGAATGACATGAGTGATTTGCTCTAAATCCAGACTGATTTGGAAGGAACAAGTCAAAATTATTAAAATGCTTAAGAATATGCTTATTTACATGATATTCCAGGGGTTTTGATAATACTGACAAAATTGAAACTGGTCTGTAGTTTGAAGGTTCAGGGCGATCACCATTCTTATATATAGGAATAACTTTAGCAGTTTTGAGTGTTTTGTGAATCTTATTTTTTGTAATACTTAAATCATATGTGTATGAAAGGGATTCTCCTATTATAGGAGCTGAGAGTTTTAATATTTTTCCATCTATCATTCTATGCCATCAAGACCTGTTGTACTTGTTTGTTTTAAATGGATCAGGGCATTATAAACTTCATGTACACATATCAAAGAATAATGTGCATGAAATATTTTTTGATTGACAAAATTCTAACAGAGCATCTAGAGAGTTAAGGTTTGATTTGTCTGATTTTATAATTGAAGTAGCTATATTACAAAAATGTGAGTTAAGTTTATCTGTGGATATGTCTGTGAGTGATGTAATTTGTGTGGCACTATTCTTATTATTCATTTGCTATATGAGAGAGAGAGAGAGAGAGAGAGAGAGAGAGAGAGGGAGACAGAGACAGAGAGAGAAGAACATATCAATTACTCACATAGCCTTATGAAATCTGCAAGCCAGAAGAATGGCAAAAATCTGGTTTTGCAACCACGCAGGCCATTCCACGAAGATTTATAAATATACCGTTTCACTTCCTCAAAACTCGACTCCGCCACAGTCCCTTGTAGACTTTTCTCGCACAATCTCTCCACAACCACACAACCAGTAGAAATGAATCCAGAAATATTTTCAGGCAATCATGTTAGCTCCTGTTGGTGAAAATGCGAGTCCTCCATCTAAATGGCACACGCCCCGTCGAGCCAAGCTGAAGTCTGCTACACCTCACCATTGCGGAAATCATAAATGAGTGCGTGATAAGGGACACAACCACTGAGATCGTATTTATAGGTCAGTGGACACAACGTCAACATATATACTCTCAACAGTCAGCCATGAAAATACATCTCTTGACGATTTTCCGAAAACAGTAGTGTATTTATTTTTCCTAAAAAATCTATGAAAATATATTTGCAAGTTTAGGCGTCATCTTGAGGTTATTTTATGTCACAGTTCCAGGTTACTTCGAAAAAATATTGTACAGGCTCAGAGATTTAAGGTTTTTCAAGGGGCGTAACACCAAATATTCATTGGATAATGTGGTGCAGTGGTTACTTCTCTTCCTCTCTTCAGAAGATTGAAATCATTAATTTCGTATTTAACTGCAAAAGATACGATGAATTGAGAACAAACTGAACCCTTTTCAATACAGCTCCAGCCCAGAGAAAAGATTTGTTCGGCATACTGAAAAGAAATTGTGTAGCAGATTCATCGACAAGTCGATGTTGGCTACCTATCCAGAAGAAGAAGAAGATAACAGAAAAGGAAGATAATCATGATATACTTTCACTTGCAAAATATGTATCCGAGACAATATATATACGGAAAACGTTCATCATCGGTCCAAAATTCACATTAATTGATTAAAGATTAGTATGTGTTCTTTTAGGGAAAAAAAGCATAGATAAAAAGGAAGGGTTACATTTGGATGGTCAATCTCGACAATGTAATATAAGATGTGTTCGTATTGATTTGATGGGTTTTGATGCTCAGGCATAAATAATTATTTCACTGGTGGTTTATATGTACTTTAGTATGCGTTTGTATTGATATGATGTGTGTCGATGTAACATTCGTAAATATCTATTATATGATTTATATATATACTTTGTTTCTGTGTATTGTCCAAACCTCGGAGACAAACGACTGAACTGAGAAAAAGGCACATTACCCCATGTTACATGTACTTCAAGCTAATGCCAAAGCGCCAAAGTGTCGCTAATCTCAAATAAGTTTATTTTGTTTCAATTCTGGTTTTCCTTTTCCTTTCTGTTCCATTTTATCTGCTTTGCACCTTCTTTTTTTTCTTTTTTTTTTCTCAAGGCCTGACTAAGCGCGTCAAGTTGGGTTACGCTGCTGGTCAGGCATCTGCTTGGCAGATGTGGTGGAGTGTATATGGATTTGTCCGGACGCAATGACGCCTCCTTGAGCTACTGAAACTGAAACTGTTCTGATTAGTACCTACTATATGTCACTGGAGCTTTACAGCTAACGACATTAAACATTCAGTAGACGTCAGTGGAACAGACTCTCTCACCTCTTTCAAATCTGGCCTCAAATCTCATCTAGCTATTCTCTGAGAGTGTATCTTAATTTTGTCCAAAATTGTCTATTAATTAGAACCTTTAAACTATAATTTCCTGGTGTGTGTGTGTGTGTGTGTGTGTGTGTGTGTGTGTGTGTGTGTGTGTTTGCACGCGCTCGTCAGTGTATTGATGTACTTGTTTCTTTGTTTCTTTTCTTGGTCTTTTACTCTCTTTTTTTTTTCTCTTTTTTTTTCTTTTTTTTTTTGTGGCGACATCGATCTGTCCTCAATACCATCTTGTAAATTCTTTCTTGCTCGTCTCCTTAATTCTTTTTTTCTTTCTTGCTTTCAGTTTCCCTGCCATGACATTTTTACGTTAGCTATGAAATCATTCAAGTTTTATTTATCCCTTGGCTCTTATCTAACCATTGAAGCAACCACTCAACTGACTTGTTTATGCCTTGATCCGCTTTCAAGACTGAATGTCACAAAATGCAAGTTTGTATTCAATGCGTTTTCAGTACGAGCCAATCCTCTGCTCGGACTCGTTATCATTGTTCACACAGTTGTCGCCCTTGTATTCATTTCCCTGCAATAATTCCCTTTGTCTTTGTAAAGTGTATTGTTATGGATCTGTGGTCTGATGATTAAAGTGTTTCGGTTGCGACTATTTCGACGGACACACGCGCACTCACATTCGCGTGTGCGAGCGTGTGTGTACACGCACTTGTTTTGACGAAATCACACACACACACACACACACACACACACACACACACACACACACACACACACACACACACACACACACGCCGAGTGGAAGTGGGATGACTACACAATTGTTTTCTCAAACGCCTCCACCATCACTACATTCACAACAACAACAACAGCAACATCAGTAACAACAGAAAACAAAAGCCTCACTTTGGCTTTGGCTCTGTTACTAACATATCATTTAAGTTGCTGTTCATATTTGTAATTTTATCAAGTGTTTGGCAATTTTCACTTTACGCCTTTGTGTTATGTATATTTTTATTTTGTCTATGAACTCCCCGCCTCCTTTCTCCCCCTGTCAGATTTAGCCTCGTGTGTGTGTGTGTGTGAGGGGGGTAGGGGAGGGGGGTGCGCGCGCCCATGTGTGAGCACGAGCTTGCGTGTGCGAGGAACTGAAGAGAGTCGTGTGTATTGACGGACCGATTAGTTGTTCGGTTAACTCACTCAGTACGGCCAGTCCTCTCTTCTCCTCTACACAGACCCCTCGGATGTCCAGTGGGTGTCTGAATGACCCAACCTTTAGCTTCCGTCGTCAGAACTGTGGTGTCTTTGTCAACATTCACCTCTTCAGTATAAGAGCGTTCTGCTTGCAATATTTTGATGATGGTAATTGGGATGAAACGCTGTTAACGTCGTCTCTTTCGCCGTTCGTATGGAGAGAGTTAATGCTGTTGCTGCTATCGTTAGGCGGCAATATCCACATTTCTTATCCCGCGTTTTTTCCATTCAGTTTCATTCCTTTGACGGAAAAATCGTAAATTAGTCTAAAAAACATAGGAACTTATATACTCTAGATTTCTTCCCCTGTCAAGAGACGTAAAGAAGGCCAGGCCAGTCTAAGAGTGGAGGGAAAGAAATGTAGGGTTTTTATTACAGTGATATTAACCAATTTTTAAGTTTTTCCGTCTTACAAATTAAAAAAAAAGAAGAAGAAGAAACGACCCGGTTTCGTTACGTGTCTGTAAGAGCTCGTTCTCAGGAAATAGTTATTTTCTTCCGCGCCCCCACACCAACCCCAGCTCTCCAGCTTTCTTCCTCAATACTTCCCACCCCACCCAACCTCATTATCCTCCTCTTTGTCCTCGATAAACAGTGAAAGCTGCGATGACACGCGTTTGGTGATACATTTTCATCACCTTTCAGACGGGAGATTTTAAGGAAGAGACACGGGAACACAAAGAGTGATTGTATTCCGCATTTAGCCGTTCTGAAGGCCGGGGAGGAAGGGGAGAGAAGAATGATAATACTTCCTGTCTTGCGGGACCCTGTTTCGATTTCAGCCGGTTTCAGTTGATACTATATGAAGACAAAGCTAGGCCTATCTGCTTTTGCAAAGATATAGATAGGCCTATCTATCGCAAAGATATTTGTACACAGGCTTATCTATTGCCTTCTTTAACACATGAGTGCGTGTGTAGCTCAGTGATCAGCTGAGTGCTGACCTCGCATTCATGCCCCCCCTCCCCTCCCCACACACACACACCCTCTCTCTGTCTATTTTTGTCTCTCTCTCCAGTCTCTACTGGTGATGATGATATCTGTCTATCTATCTATCTATCTATCTATCTTCCAAATCGGCACCCACCGCCAAAATGCCGATCAGTGACTATGGTCAAAGTTTTTACCCTATAGAAGAAGAAGCAGAAGAACTTGCGACTTTAACTCCCAAACCCTATTTCTACACATTTTCACTTGTTTTATTTAGTTTGTGCCCACAGCATCGCGCACACCACGTCGATAAAGGTCGTCTTGAAACAGACAACGATAAACACCTAATTGAAGAATCGGTGAAGATTCACGACCAAGGCTTGCCAACATTTGCGAATTCTGTGGTGGTTCTAATAGCGTTGCCCTGCAGTGATTCGGATAACTGAATCCGCCCCTCCCCCCACTCCTCCACCCTGTACTCTGTCCAGACTCCCATTGCTGTGTCATTGTGGTGGTGATCACTGATGGTCTCAGTCCCGGATCTTCACCAGTGGTGAAGGGTGTAGCCTATTGACGTAAAACCCGAATGTATCTCACATGAACGGGCAGTGCGGGTGGCACTCATGAACTACCTAACATTAGACGGATCATCCTGTCATGATAACTAGAATTGTTTTCTGATAATTCTTCCCAAAATTGGAACTCTGTTTGTTTGTCAAGTTTTGCTTTTAAATGCGCTCATTCGTTGTTTCTTCAAGTTGAAGCATTTTCCGTCCACCCCATTTCTCCATAAAAGAGCCAGGTGAGGGGAGAGTGAGGGCGGGGGAAAGGAGCCACGAGCAACTTAATTGACCGAAGGGCGAAATGCCAATAGATCGTTAAACTCACCCATACGGAAAGGCCGCGGAGGCGGGAGGGGGGGGGGGGGAGGTGGTCGATGGGAAGAGATGACAAAGACTGAACCGAAAGTGTATGTTTTCAGACAGCCATATGCATAGACAGACAGGCAAGTCAAATATGCACACCAGTACATGATAAATGGAACCTTGCACACCGGCGTCTAAATCACATTTTGTTTGTAGGAAAAACTGGAAAACTGTAGAGAAGATTTTGTTTTTTTTAATGCATCGTTATGCAGTTATGCAGTGCCGGACTGACAAACATTAACGCGTTGATTTAGTGTAACAGGGTTCGCCTACTTGCGGGCCATTTCAGAATCAGCGGCACAAACCAACCAAGAACTACGGAAAGCTTTTCCTAAATTGTGTCTGCGTGCCTGGCATAGCTGTGTCAGGGCGAGCTGTATGAGAGGAGAGAACCACAGCAGCAGTTCAAGACGGAGGTCGAGGTGTCATCGTGTTGATAAACAGCATACTGAAGATACGTGGACTGTGTGGACTTCTCAGGCACACGGCTGACACACACACACACACACACGCACGCACTCACGCACACACGCATACACACGCACACACACACGCACACACACGCACACACACACACACACACACACACACACACACACACACACACACACACGTACGCACTGACGCACGCACGCACACATGCACGATGCAGAAACGAGAAGAGAAGACAAAAGTCCTTATTTCCGAAGATAATCAGTTGATAAACAGTGGTATGCTTTTTTTTTCACCTCACAATCTAGTCCCCATCCTCAACGGAGAAAATGCATTATTTTATCAGAGGAAGCATGGTAGTGCATAAAAATGATAAAATTGTTGTCATAAGTGGGCAAGAGACAGAGGAGAAGCCGACAGAAATGGAGACAGATGGGAAAATTAGATAAACGAGATTGTGTGTGTGTGTGTGTGTGTGTGTGTGTGTGTGTGTGACGACTTCTAACGGAAGAAAAGGCACAAGCTACTGACGTTGAACTGGCAAGAGCGTTTTTACCTCATCCATATCAAAACAAATAAACGTGAACAATCGACAGTTTCAGTTTCAGTTTCTCAAGGAGGCTAGCTTTACTGTGTTCGGACAAAATCCATATACGCTAAACCACATCTGATATGCAGATGCCTGACCAGCAGCATAACCCAACACGTTTAGATATCCTCCCTTGCCTGCCCTCCCTTGTCTTTAGTTTCTACAGTTTTAGAGTTATGCATGCGTGTGAGACTGGTGCGAAAGCGCTTTGATTTGTCTCTACACAAGATCCAGCGCTATATAGATACCATTATTATTATTATTATTATTATTATTACGTTTAGGCCGTGAGTGCATGCATAGGCTTATAATACATTTTAAAAAAAATAATAATAAAAAAATGTGTACCTATCATAATTGATTTTTTCTACAGACATTTGCCAGGTGACAACACCGGTGTTGCCATGGTTTTTTTTTGTTTTTTGTTTTTGTTTATTTCTTTTTTAGTGCACCAAGTGTGTGCTGCACACGGGGCCTTGCCGGTTTATCGTCTCATCCTAATGATTACACGTTCAGTTTGATTTTTCCAGTCAAACATTGGAGAAATTGCAAAACCGGGATTGGAACCCAGACCTTTACGGACACTGTATGGGCAGATAACCGTCTTAACCATTTTGCCACCTTCCTCTTTGTCGAAAGATCGATCAAAGATAACATAACAAGGCCATATTGATGAATAATTCACTGCCGTGTGGGCAGCAATGTTGCCCATCCTATCTCACTGTGGCAACATTGCTGCTGACTGAGTCACAGTAGAGGAGGCCATTGCAAGCCACACCCGTGACTGCTAACAGGTTGATAAAAGGGGAAAGACGTTCTCAGCCTTTAACCCTTTCACTGCCAGTCAATTTAGAGTGCAAAATTCCCTTGTGCTACAAACACAGAAAATAAGGTGTCTAACAATAGCTGGGGATTCCTCCTGCAATGTGTAGAAAATATGGCCTGTACCTACCACAGAACATTAAGAGCAGTAGGTTAATGGATAACAGACCCATAATCTGATCACCCTTCACTGACATGGGTCCTCTACCTATATATATATAGGTATATATATATGTCCGACTGACTATGACCATCAGAACAGCAGATGAGGCAACTGCTGTTCCGACTATTTGGGCTAGAATTTGATTATAGTGGAGAGTGTCTTGCCCAAGTACATCCCCACTCTCTCGGCCAAGAGGGGTTTAGGACAGTCGGTGTTGGGATGGTTCCCAAAGGCCAACTAGCCCACAAGGCTGCAGCACTAAGAGCCAGTGCAATTTTGCCTCCTAGTTTGAGAGTCACAGTCCTTCACAAAAGACTAAGCTGTAAATGGTTTCCCATTGACTGGAGAATAGGTCCTCTACCTAGCTTCTGCATAAATCGACCTTGGCAGTGAAAGGGTTAACTCTTTCCATACGAACGGCGAAAGAGACGACGTTAACAGCGTTTCACCCCAATTACCATCATCAAAATATTGCAAGCGGAAGGCTCTTATACTGAAGAGGTGAATGTTGACAAAGAATACCACAATTCTGACGACGGAAGCTAAAGGTTGGGTCATTCAGATACCCACAGGACATCCGAGGGGTATGTGTAGAGGAGAAGAGAGGACTGGCCGTACTGAGTGAGTTAAGAGAGGTGAATGGGCCTCTAACACACAAAGAGTGAGACGACAAGAGAACGACAGAGAGGATCTAGGAACTACTGAGGTCACGAACACTGTGAAGTGAAAGACGTCACGGCATCCCGAGGAAGGAAGCATCACGTTCGTAACATTTTGTTTTGTTCTGTATTGATTGATTGATTGATGTGGATACTTATATAGCGCCTATCCTCGGTCAGAGACCGAGCTCTAAGCGCTTTACATACACGGGGTCATTTGCTCAACAGGCTGCCTACCTGCGTTGAGCCGACTGACGGCTGCCATTGGGCGCTCATCATTCGTTCGTTTCGTTTCCTGTGTCATTTAATCAGATTTCAGGCGCACACACATACACACTCAGACAGACATGTAACATTTTTTACGTGTATGACCGTTTTTATTTATTTACCCCGCCATGTAGGCAGCCATACACCGTTTTCGGGGGTGTGCATGCTGGGTATATTCTTGTTTCCATAACCCACCGAACGATGACATGGACCACAGGATATTTTAAGCAAGTATTTGATCTTCTGCGTGCACATACACACGAAGGGGGTTCAGGCACTAGCAGGTCTGCACATATGTTGACCTGGGAGATCGGAAAAATCTCCACCCTTTACCCACCAGGTGCACCGAGATTTGAACCCTGCTCCCTCAGATCGAAAGTCCAAAGCTTTAACCATTCGGCTATTGCACCGGGCGTCGTAATGTAATGTTTCAATGCCCCCAGGGGGCACACGAAATACACTCCTTGCCTTGCCTTGCCTTGCCTTGCCTTGCCTTGCCTTGCCTTGCCTTGCCTTGCCTTGGTGATCCCCGATAAAGGGACTGTACATGATCCATGATAGTGTGTATGGCGTTGCTTACGCTCGTTTTGCCATTTGCACAGTACTTCTTCTTTTACTTCTTCTTCTTCCATTAATGTTCAGCGGTCAAAACTTTGACCATTACTAACATTTTCCGTTACACGACCAACATCGACATGCCGATGACTCTGTTGTGGGTGTTTTTTTTATGCATGCTGGGTATTTTCGTGTCTCCATAACCCACCGAACACTGACAAGGGTTACAGGATCTTTAACGTGCGTATTTGATCTTCTGCGTGCGTATACACACGAAGGAGGTTCAGGCACTAGCAGGTCTGCACATATGTTGACCTGGGAGATGGGAAAAATCTCCACCCTTTACTCACCAGGCGCCGTTACCGTGATTCGAACCCGGGACCCTCAGATTGAAAGCCCAACGCTTAAACCATTCGGCTATTGCGCCCGTACAGTACTATAGGACTAGGATATAGTGTCGTAGACCTTGTGACAAACGGTCGTTGCTGGTATTTTTCTTGTTTCTTTCAGCATTGATACCAGGTTGTATGTCAGTTTTCTGTTGAGGCAAGTGATCGTCTTCTGGAAATTCGTATGCCTCCGTGTCATTCGGCTATTATTTGTTAGTATTTGTTATTACATTCCTTAAGTTGTTGTTCATCCGACGTTGAGGGTATGTCTGACATGCCTTTTTTTTTCTTTTTTTTTCTCTCAAGACCTGACTAAGCGCGTTAGGTTACGCTGCTGGTCAGGCATCTGCTTGGCAGATGTGCTGTAGCGTATATGGATTTGTCCGAACGCAGTGACGCCTCCTTGAGCTACTGAAACTGAAAACTGAAACTGACATGCCTTACAGACACTGACACAGATATCAAGAATGCCTGCTCAACAGACGTAGGAGTGGGTGCACTTAAGTGTGTGTGCCACAGACATACTTAGAGCGCACAGTATTCTCACAGACACACGCGCACACACGGATGCACACACATAATAATACACACCCTTTCACGCACGAACACATACACATATACAAAAAAAAAAAAAAAAAAATTAACACCCGCGTGCGTACACACACACACACACACACACACACACACACACACACACACACACACACACACACACACACACACACACACACACACACACACACACACACACACACACACACACACACAGCGCAACAAAAACGTGCAAACACGAAAAAAGAAACAAAGGCTTTGTGTAAATGGCCACTCACAAACAACCACGGTTCCATATAGCCTTCACTTGGCAAGAAGTGTTCCAAGAGAGAGAGAGAGAGAGAGAGAGAGAGAGAGCGAGGGGGCGTACACTCAACAGGTTTCAAATTTCCTTCACATGGTCACATGGTGTAAGGACCAGCTGCTCTATCAAGTCCATGAAATGCCATACGGCGAAAGCGTCAGTCGACACAAGCGTAGCTGTTGCTGTCCTAATTTGGTGGACGGAGACGGTGATGGCTTTGTACTATAAAAAATATATATATATTATAGCGTTTGTGGAGACATGGTTGTTTCACGTTCATACTGAGTAGGATCAGTGTCTGAGATGGTGTCTGAGACGCAGGAACAGTCCGGCAGTATTCTGGAATGGTGAGAATTATAGTTTGATACGAGAGAATGTGTGTGTGTGTGTGTGTGTGTGTGTGTGTGTGTGTGTGTGTGTGGTGTCACAGTGTGTGTGTGTGTGTGTGTGTGTGTGTGTGTGTGTGTGTGTGTGTGTGTGTGTGTGGTGTCACAGTGTGTGTGTGTGTGTGTGTGTGGTATCACAGTGTGTGTGTGTGTGTGTGTGTGTGTGTCGTATCACAGTGTGTGTGTGTGTGTGTGTGTGTGTGTGTGTGTGTGTGTGTGTGGTATCACAGTGTGTGTGTGTGTGTGTGTGTGGTATCACAGTGTGTGTGTGTGTGTGTGTGTGTGTGTGTGTGGTATCACAGTGTGTGTGTGTGTGTGCGTGTGTGTGTGTCGTATCACAGTGTGTGTGTGTGTGTGTGTGTGTGTGTGTGTGTGTGTGTGTGTGTGTCTGTGTGTGTGTGGTATCACAGTGTGTGTGTGTGTGTGTGTGTGTGTGTGTGTGTGTGTGTCTGTGTGTCTGTGTGTGTGTGTCGTATCACAGTGTGTGTGTGTGTGTGTGTGTGTGTGTGTGTGTGTGTCTGTGTCTGTGTGTCTGTGTGTGTGTGTCGTATCACAGTGTGTGTGTGTGTGTGTGTGTGTGTGTGTGTGTGTGTGTGTGTGTAGTATCATAGTGTGTGTGTGGGGGGGTGGTGGTGTCGTATCACAGTGTGTGTGTGTGTGTGTGTGTGTGTGTGTGTGTGAGTGTGGTGTGTGTGTGTGTATGTGTGTGTGTGTGTGAGTGGTGTGGGAGTGTGGTGTGTGTATGTATGTATGTGTGTGTGTGTGTGTGTGTGTGTGTGTGTGTGTGTGTGTGTGTGTGTGTGTGTGTGTGTGTAACAGACTGGAGAGTGAGAAGCTTATGGAGAAACAAAGAATATATTTCTTCAGAAAGACAAAAATCGGTAAAAAAAAAACAAACAAACAAAAAAAAAAACCCGGGGCGCTTTTGTATATAATTATCGCTTAGTCCTCACCCATTGTATGATCTATGCACTAGCTTGCAATGATCATTTCATTACAGTGCATGTGCTGAAACAAATTGAAAGCACCATAATAACTGCTGCGTCACGAGAGAGAGGGGGGTTGGGGGGGGAGGGGGGGTCGCTGGAGGGGGAGGAGGGAGGGAGCACAACTTCAATGACGAAAGAAAAACTTGAAATGAGCCCGTCTCGTGACCACATCGCTCCAATACCATCCCTCAAGTCATTCGACGTTTATTCCTCGTCACGTGAAGGTATAGCAGCTGAATGCTAATGATCCATGCCTTGAACCAAATGAAGTGTCTATGCTTGAACAGAGTACAGTTTGGGCCGCTGTGTGTTGCTGACACTCAGTGTGTTGCTGACGGGTCAGCCCCGTGTGCTGACTTCACCCGGGGCGTAATACACAGAGCACAGGCCAATGTCATTTGCGTTTAATCCCGCCCTTAAACAGAATGTTCTTTGTCAACAGAATAGTCGACTATCAAGCACACAATTAATCAGTGGAGTGATGGCCTAGAGGTAACGCGTCCGCCTAGGAAGCGAGAGAATCTGAGCGCGCTGGTTCGAACCACGGGTTCAGCCTCCGATGTTTTCTCCCCCTCCACTAGACCTTAAGTGGTGGTCTGGACGCTAGTCATTCGGATGAGACGATAAACCGAGGTCCCGTGTGCTGCATGCACTTAGCGCACGTAAAAGAACCCACGGCAACAAAAGGGTTGTTTCTGGCAAAATTCTGTAGAAAGATAAACTTCGATAGGAAGAGTTACTGCCCTTGGCACAAGGGTACCCTCTCGCGCCTTGGTCAATAAAATTAAGGCAAGCTGAACTTCAAACCCCCATAACTCATATTTATGTAAGCGAAACCACCACATATTATATGTTTTCGTTTTCAATAGGATCTTTTCTATACGAACAAATATCCAGAATTCAAATATCATCATTCATTCTTTCACAATTATATTTTGTATTGGCCAACTATCAAATCTTCGACGGATTGACATAAAATTGTCCGATTGTTTTATTTCGTCACTTCAATATCATTCTTTCCGAAATTATCTTCATACAGAGACCTGCAGGGGTCTTGTAGGAATCATTTCAGTACGTTTGGATGAACATGTGACCCTTTGGGGGGGTCACACTGGTCGAGTTGCTTCCCCTACCCCCAAAATGCTGTTATTCCAGGAATCGCATTTTTTTTAGTCGCAAAATTGTGTGGTTTTTGTGGCTAACATTTACATATGTCATGTTCCCCTGCTTCAGAATACAATTAATACTGATTTGAAGAATTTTCGTTCAAAATACATTGTGTATCTCGTGGAAATAAGCGAGGAAAATGAAGTTTACCCACCGAGCACCTACCACCTCCCCGCTAACACTGAAAGGAATAAAAAGAGACTGGTTTTTTAACACATTTAGAGTGTTCTGTGATGATTTTACAATCGTTTTCCACACAAAGCCACACGATTTAGCATCTTGAAGGTAATTGTGAGACTATCGTGAGACCAACCTGATGTTTGTAAATGTTACAAGATTTTGTCTATCTCTCCTATCCTAAAACAGCAAATATTTCAAGAACTTGATTTTATGGGGGCGAAGATTTTATAGTGTGCTCTTGTTTGCTGTTGATGATTAACTTGTGATCAGTTTGGAGTATCACGATTTCACATTTACATTTATTTTGTATGTATATGTATATGTATATATATATATATATATATATATATATATATATATATATATATATATATAATATTAAAGTGAGCCTGGTTGTGGTAAAAGACGACGGAAGAAATGACGCCAAGAAAGAGCAAATATGACACAATCTTCCATCAAAGGTTGGGGAAGTCCCAGACTGCATTATGAATGTTGAAGAATTGACTGGAGAGCCTTTGGTCTGTATTTCTAACACAAACGGCTGCAGTTTCAGTTAGAGAAGCTTCAGTCAAGATATAGAGCATTGTATTCATTTGGTACTGCTGGATCACTTTCATCAGTTGCTCTGATACCTTTTTTTCATCAGTAAAGTGAGTAAACGAGTCGTGAATTTCATACACTTCGTCTCCTGCATAATGCAGAAGAATGGCCTTCTTGCGACTATCTGCTGTGATATCTAAGTCACACATCAAATTTTCTAATTATTTATCCATTTTCTCCATCTGGTGCCTGCTGTACTTTCTTTAGAATGTACTTGAAAACGTTCAGAACTTGGTCTGCTAGAAGCCACGATGCACAATCAACGAAATTGTTAGGCCTACTCACACGTAGATCTAGATCGAAATTTCACAGAATCATCGGAGATCTTCGTCGCCAGATTGAGGGTGTGGGGTTGGGGTTGGGGGGGCTAGGTAAGCATACCATATGTGTGAAGGAATACTGTCGAAATGTCTTCTGTATTTATTCATTTGGCAAGGTGTCCCTTTGCGTTGACACGGTGGTGTCATTTAGTTTTGGTCTGTTGAAAGAATAGACTGGGGAAATCACTTTGTGGATTTGTAAAGATTAGTTTGGATAAACTGGGTTTTCATTCCAATGAGTGACGATGGTGCCACTCTGTCATTCATTCCATCGTGCGAGAAAGCTTTCTTGCACAGTACCAGGCTGAGCAACTGGATTTGCAGAAATAATATTCAAAGAGTGCTGGAAACATTTCGGGAATCGGGAATTTATTAATGCAAGTCTCAGAGAAAGTGTGAAAGCGATACTAAAGCTTGGAGAGAACAACCGAAAATGGAAAGACAAAACATTGACGTAATCGCCGTAAAATGACGCAGTTGGTGTTCTGTCACTGTTGAATTTCTGAGACCAGCACAGTTCGGGAAAAAAAAGAGAGTCCAGAAATGCCTTGAGTCGATAGTTCACACAATCCAGCCTTAGCGTTATCAAAGACTGGCAGAACTTGTTGCTGAAGTGCCAGACAGATTGACTGCAATAGTATCAGTATGAGAACATCAGGTCTAAGAAATAGTTATTGGCCTACAAGATTTCAGTGACATCGGAGCAAACGTCAAGGCAGATTGTACCTATGTCATCAGTTCACAGAAACGACCCACTGACTGAAGGCGGACAAAGGATAAAGCCACAACGTACCGTTTGTAAAGTTCACACCCAGAAATAGAAAAGCGACTATAACGATGCAGGGAAATCACCTGAACAAGATTCCCAGACTGAAAAATGTACGTGTTCCTCACCGATGATCTTAGTTCAGACTCCGTTGCCGTCGAGGCTGTTTCACAAGGTGAAGTCTCATGAAGCTGTTCCACATGTGACAACCACATACGATGGAAGAATTGATTCACCACAAACCCACTCCTGACCAATCACCCCACTATCGACAACCCTAATGGCTAGTTCCACTTGGGAATTTATTCAGGAAATGGAGTTTTGTGCGTTGCGCCTGACCCGCTCGGTCTCCGCTGGACAGGATTCTGGTGGAGGTTCAGCGCCATGGTGATGTTCTTTCTGATGATGTTCGAAGTGTGTTCAATTCATCTTCATCAAATTATCCCATTATGTTTCAATGAAGAATGTTCCACAGCGCAATCGTATGTTAGGGCACACGAACAAGTACCGATGTGCCTACGACTCGTGTGTGTGTGTGTGTGTGTGTGTGTGTGTGTGTGTGTGTGTGCCAAGCTCTTCATATCTGACCTAAGGACAGGGATAAAACACATACATATATGATTCAAGATTTAATTTCTTTTCCCCTTTTGGGGTACCAACAGTCGAACGCAAGAACATACCGAACATGACAGCAGATAAATAAACTGTTTCAACAACAACACTAATTGTTTAATACTAAACTAATGTATGCTGTGCCGGGTAAGAGGCCGAAAACTACCCCTGGCTAGTTTATACCCCGGGTATACAGTAGCCAAGGCTGGTTTTAACCCCGGGGTCAAACCTAGACCATTCCATTCCCCCCCCCCCACCCCCCACCCCCCAGGTCGGAATAAACCCCTTGTGTACACTTCGCTCAACCAACCAGTCTGCATAATTTTTTGTCTATAATGATTATATTAGTAATGGAAATCTACATAGCGCCTCCCAACGCTCAAGGAGCTTTACAATGACTGCAAAGTCCTGATAACTGTTAACGAAGGAACAATGATATGGTACGGTGTATAACACAAAACCTTGCCAGCTAACATGTTCAAAAGCTAGGGGGGAAAATCAACACAATCCGTCCGACAATTTCAAACAGAAGGCAATGAACTAAACTTTCAAATAACTGAGAAGACATAACCTATAACACACGCACGAGTATGGGCGCACGCACGCACGCACGCACACACACGCGCACCGCCCCCCACCCCCACCCACACACCCCTCCCCGACCACCCCCTCACACACACGTTTGTTGCAAGTACGAGTTTAGCATATAACTTACAGTTCTTTCTTTTGTTTGAAATCAGAATTAGTTAAGGAGTTATTGGTCTAAAAACTGAATAGGTCACTTTCGTGCATTTGTTCCCCCTTTTATTGACTCACTTGTGTAAGCAAAGGGAGCCTATGTTTTAACCCGGTGTTCGGTTGTCTGTGTGTGTGTCTGTGTGACCGTGGTAAACTTTAACATTGACATTTTCTCTGCAAATACTTTGTCAGTTGACAACGGCATAAAAATAGGAAAAATTTAGTTCTTTCCAGTCATCTTGTTTAAAACAATATTGCACCTCTGGGATGGGCACAACAAAATAAAAAAATGAACCCTAATTATATGCAAGCTGCATTTACTGTTATATTTATATTTTTTGTATTCTCTAAACTTGGCACTTTGATCCGATATTCTGACCCAACAACAAGAGTAGTCATTATTATCATTTTTTGTTCAAACAAGGAACTTCTTTTCCTAAGCATGGAAGTTTTATTTATTTTGCAAACGGTTTGGTGCAGATAGTAAAAAAGGGAAATTACTCTGTAATTAATGCTAGGGGACTTAATTTGCTTTAAACTGATCTTTCTCATCTTAAACGACGCCATTTTGTTTCAAGTTGTTGACCTGCCCGTTCAATCCTATATTCAATGGACAATACACGATAACGTGATGGAAAGTTGGAGAAGGAGACCGTTAAATATTTATTCAGAGAAAGATTTGTGAACGCCTCATCACTTACTGGATTATGCCCCAAACTGCCATAAAAATATCCACAGAATCAGTCGGAATTCACAGTTAAAAATTGTAAACCATGCGAGTTAATACCCTTGAACTGATCACGATGAAACGAAAAAATTTCCAGTCTTGACTTTTCTCAAAATGAAGTCCTTTTCACTTCTTACGACGTTTATAAGTACCTGTACTTGGCTCTACATGTCATTAGTTTAACAAAATACTCAATTTTCATATCAACTTTAAAACTATAAAACTAGAATGAATATAAATGTTGTTTTTTTTCCTAAAGATCTACAGAATTGCCTTGAAGTATTAGGAAGATTGTAATGATAAAACCACCTCTACACGCATATACTCTTCGAATAAAGTATTATGCAAACTACTTATTTTAATTTGTCATTCGTAATCTTTTGAAAATAAATTTGCCATCATTATGATTTTCTTTTAAATTGAAAGCAACTTTTTTTCTTGACACGATTCTATAAAATATCATAAGATGAAAGGCGAACAAGCATTGGAGAATAAAATCGTATTATGATACCATAATGATGACATTCCACAATGATATTAGAATAACCTCTTTTTTTTTTTACTCAAACTTCAGTATGCATGCTCAGGTGGTCAATTTGAAATGCATTCCATTGTGGACTCCGACGGATAAAGTCTTTTCGTCAATACCTTTGTGTTGAAACTACAAAAACTTTTGTGCTTTCACGAATCGACTACTGCAGATCTCTTCTCTTCTCACATGTTATCCCCATAATATTCTTCAGCGAATAAAAAAAAAACAACTTCGGAACAATGCTGCCCGTCTGACTCTCAGAGTCCTGCGAACTGATCACATTTCTCCTCACTTCCGAACTCTGCAATGGCTCCCCGTTGAGGCGAGAATTAAATACAAAGTTTCGTGTCTCTGCTTTTCTGGGTTTTACTCCACTTGGCATTCCTGTATTGTCTGACGTTATCAGTGCTTACACCCACTCAAGAACTCTCCGCTCAATCTCTGACTGCGTTCATCTGAAAATTCTTCATGTCAATACAAGAACCTATGGTGAACGTTCTTTCCTCTTAGCTATTCCTCATATCAGGTTCAGCTCTTCCACATCATATCCGTTCATCTGTCTCTGCCTTACGTTCTTCGCTAAAAACTCATCAGTTCCAAACCTGTCTGAAAGCACTCCCCATCTGTTCAAAACCTGTCTGAAAGCACCCCCCATCTGTTCAAAACCTGTCTGAAAGCACCCCCCATCTGTTCAAAACCTGTCTGAAAGCACCCCCATCTGTTCAAAACCTGTCTGAAAGCACACACACACACACACCCGCCCCCCAATCTGTTCAAAACCTGTCTGAAAGCACCCCCCATCTGTTCAAAACCTGTCTGAAAGCACCCCCCATCTGTTCAAACCTGTCTGAAAGCACTCCCCATCTGTTCAAAACCTGTCTGAAAACACTCCCCATCTGTTCAAAACCTGTCTGAAAGCACTCCCCATCTGTTCAAAACCTGTCTGAAAGCACTCCCCATCTGTTCAAAACCTGTCTGAAAGCACCCCCATCTGTTCAAAACCTGTCTGAAAGCACTCCCCATCTGTTCAAAACCTGTCTGAAAGCACTCCCCATCTGTTCAAAACCTGTCTGAAAGCACTCCCCATTTCCTTCTTTTCCAACACCGTCCTTTGCCTGCCGGCTCTGCAAGTGTGAGGAATGAGAGAAGGATGGGAGGGAGTTGGAAGAGAGGAAAAGAGTTGTTATCAGTGGTTCATGAGCTCCTGGATAGAAAGAGCGCTTTACTAATGTACATTATTATTATTATTATTGTATCTATTATTATTATTGTGATTATAATTAGTCGTAGTAGCAGCAGTAGTAATGGTAGTTTTATCAAAGAATATAACATATATGGCATCTTCCTGTTATCGTCCTGTTTTGTTAAATGTCAGTAATTCAAAGTAGTCGCTTCAAACGAAAATATAATTTGGAAATTAAATAAATATTGTCCAGTGTGTGTGTGTGTGTGTGTGTGTGTGTGTGTGTGTGTGTGTGTGTGTGTGTGTGTGTGTGTGTGTGTGTGATAGACAGTAGTTTCCTATTCTCCCATCCTGAATACAACATAAGAAGCCGCATTTTTTAGCACAATGGAGTGATGGCGTCTGCCTAGGACGCGAGAGAATCTGAGCGCGCTGGTTCGAATCACGGCTCAGCCGCCGATATTTTCTTCCCCTCAACTAGACCTTGAGTGGTGGTCTGGACGCTAGTCATTCGGATGAAACGATAAACCCAGGTCCCGTGTGCAGCATGCACTTAGCGCACGTAAAAGAACCCACAGCAACAAAAGGGTTGTTCCTGGCAAAATTCTGTAGAAAAATCCACTTCGATAGGAAAAACAAATAAAACTGCACGCAGGAAAAAAATACAAAAAAAAAAAAAAATTGGTGGCACTGTAGTGTAGCGACGCGCTCTCCCTTGGGAGAGCAACCCGAATTTCACACAGAGAAATCTGTTGTGATAAAAAGAAATACAAATACATTTTTTTAGAATTCCCTTGGACAAACCGGTGAAATTACGCTTGTACTTTACTGTTGTTTCACGTAACTACATTCATTGCAATGGATAAATTTATTGTTCAGTATAAAAGATTGTTGTTTGCTATCTGCATGGCTCAATCCAAATTCATCAACTATCATGTCACATGCACACTGGTTACAATTATTATCCTGTTTTCTTTTCTTTTGCAGATTCTTAATACGACACCTGAACAGTTCTTGTGTGGATCAGGAAAATGAACAGGAAATAAAAGAAATCTTCATCACCATTAAACTTGGCAGCTCCAGAGGAAAGGAGATATTTCGTCAGCACTGACATCGTCCACGACATCAACAACAACTTCCATAAGAAACAATGTTATAGACACCATTAACCATATTTTTTTCTTCTACCGCGGAAACGATCAAGCAATACTTTTTGCTAAGGTATTTCTCGGACAGATATCGGTAGGACTGAATATGTTCGAAACCGATGCCAAGAGTGCTCTGTGGGGCATCAGTCCAATTCTCCTTGTCGTGGGTTCTCTGTACCACGTGACCAGCATAGCCGCTCCTCATTGGTTGGCCAACTCCACGGCTCACTGGGGCCTCTGGAACTATTGTCCAGTTGAAGGGGGGTGTGTCAGCATAACGGAAGAGCTGAACGGCATTGGTGAGTAGACTGCTATGGCTAACCCTTTCCTGCATGCATATGTAATAGCATTTATTTGGTGGCTCCTTGAATGAATGTGTGGTTGATATTGCGCGTGTGTGTTGTTCCTTGTGATGCTAGAGGAAGCAATTGCGTGTTGTTCCTTGTGATGCTAGAGGAAGCAATTGCGTGTTTCTTATGAATATGATTTTATTGTGATCATCGTTCCTCAGTGTCAGTGAGTACAGTTCTGGATAGCTTAGCTGATCCCGTCACAGCAACTGTAAGCCAGAGCGTGAGAATCGGCTGGACCGGACGGGTCCTAGTGTTTCAGTTTTTTGCCTGCTGTCACACTGATGAGAGGTTCGCGCATTGTCGCGCATTGACGCGCATTGTTGCGCACTGTCAGGCACTCTCACCCTTTGTATCTGAAGAGATCAGAATAGAGAACCTCTGTAAAACGACCTTGTGTGAGGTGGTCATTCCCTTTTCCTCCGCCCCCCCCCCCCCCCTTTTTTTTTTTTTTTTTTTTTTTTGTTGTTGTTGTTTTTGTTTTTGTTGTTGTTGTATTTGTATTTCTTTTTATCACAACAGATTTCTCTGTGTGAAATTCGGGCTGCTCTCCCCAGGGAGAGCGCGTCGCTATACTACAGTGCCACCCCCCCCCTCCCCCCCAGCCATCACTCCACTTCCTTACCCTCCTATGGAAAACGCTGTATCGGAGATTTGAACCCCACCCCAACAACTACAATACATGCTTTCCTCTTCTCCGCTGATAGAAACAATTATCAGTACTCCTTCACCTCAGCCCTGCCACCCCCACCCCACCCCCCTCACCCTCTCCCCCCCCTCCACCTCCCGCCCCCCCTCCCCCTTCTCCCACTTTCTCCCTTAAAAACAACAACAACAAAAACAACAAACAAACAAACAAACAAAAAAACACTCAAACTTTCCCGATCACTTATCGCTTTTTAAAATGCGCTTATTCACTTTGCTGCTGCTGCTCTCTCTCTCTCTCTCTCTCTCTCTCTCTCTCTCTCTCTCTCTTGTTCATGAATGAATTAACTTTAGAAGTAATAGATCGAAGAAAACAAGGTGCGAGAATCACAACTGATTTCATAGAACTGTTCATATTATTACTTGCTGATTATATTGTTTTGCTCTCGGAGACAGATATTGGTCTGCAGACGCGACTAAATAACCTTGAAAAATTTTTTTTTTTAAACTCAGCCACTAAATAACAATTTAATGTTAAATGAGATAAAAGTAATAACAATATTATTGTTTTCAGGAAAGGTATAACAGGCAGGAAAGGAAAGGTGGGTATACGGTGGTATTGACATGCCAGTTGTCAATGCTTACAGATATCTTGGAACTCTTTTTTTTCCTGCTCGTTTGAGTTTTGTAGCTGCATGCAGGGATCTCACAAGCAGAGCAAATGACGTGCTGATACATATAAATAAGAATTTTTTTTTTTTTTTTTTTTTTTTTTTTGAACAATAGTTCTTTGGATATTTTCATTAAATTTTTCGATATCTTATCGAACAATAATTCTTTGGATGCTTTCATTAAGATTTTCGATACACAGCCCAGCGTACAGCTACAACATAGTTCAGAAATATAGGGTCTGGAGAAAAATGGTACTAGACAATTTAAGTCCGTTCATTTATTCGGACTGAAAAAGTTTTTAGGAGTTGAAATGAAAACACCTAACGATTTAGTATACGGTGAGAATAACAGATATACAATCTATATAAATTCTATAGATAGATGCGTTTGATACTGGTTTAAATTACTAAAAATGAATGAAGATAGACTGTTACGTAAATCCTAAATGTTGTATGATTTAGATTCTGAAGGTAAAAGGAACTTGGCGTCAAATGTGCGAACTTTGTCCATGTGAAATGGGCTTTGGATATGTATGGGAATATTTGTATTTGTATTCCTTTTTATCACAACAGATTTCTCTGTGTGAAATCCGGGCTGCTCTCCCCAGGGAGAGCGCGTCGCTACACTACAGCGCCACCCATTTTTTTGGGTATTTTTTCCTGCGTGCAGTTTTATTTGTTTTTCCTGTCGAAGTGGATTTTTCTACAGAATTTTGGCAGGAACAACCCTTTTGTTGCTGTGGGTTCTTTTACGTGCGCTAAGTGCATGCTGCACACGGGACCTCGGTTTATCGTCTCATCCGAATGACTAGAGTCCAGACCACCACTCAAGGTCTAATGGAGGGGGAGAAAATATTGGCGGCTGAGCCGTGATTCGAACCAGCGCCTTCAGATTCTCTCGCTTCCTAGGCGGACGCGTTACCTCTAGGCCATCACTCCACTATATCAAGGAGTGGGTAATGAGAATGTGTTTCTGAAAACTTTTCGCAAAAATCTAATAGACATTAGATGGCAAAAATCAGGGAAAATCATACCCAGTCAAGTGATAGATTATGTTCCTACAGATCTCATATTGTACACATTTAGTTAAGAATTATCTTGCGTTAAACATGAAAAGACATCTACGATTTTTATTAACTAGACTTTAGATTTGGCATTTCTGAAATCTGTGTACACAAGTAGGCCCTACCGCTTTGAAAATGTTGATAGTTCAGAGAAGCTGTGTTCTTTGTGCAAGGAGTCAAATAAAGATGACGTTCATTTGGTTTTGAAGTGTCCTGTTTTACATTATTTTTGCGAAAGATTTATTCCAAAGAAATATTAAGAAGATCCATGTTTGCTGTTTATTGATGGTATCATCTGATAATGGTGTCATACTTAATCTCGCATTATATTCACATTGAGCTTTTAAGTTAAGAGAAACGGCATTATCATAATTTCTTTAATCAATTGAGAAAATGGCGAATGCTCACTGATAGTTATGGTGATATTTGCACATTGTGTGTTATCGCTATTAGTTATGGTGATATGTGCACATTGTGTGTTATCGCTATTAGTTATGGTGATATTTGCATATTGTGTGTTATCGCTATTAGTTATGGTGATATTTGCATATTGTGTGTTATCGCTATTAGTTATGGTGATATGTGCACATTGTGTGTTATCGCTATTAGTTATGGTGATATTTGCATATTGTGTGTTGTCGCTATTAGTTATGGTGATATTTGCATATTGTGTGTTATCGCTATTAGTTATGGTGATATTTGCATATTGTGTGTTATCGCTATTAGTTATGGTGATATTTGCACATTGTGTGTTATCGCTATTAGTTATGGTGATATGTGCACATTGTGTGTTATCGCTATTAGTTATGGTGATATTTGCACATTGTGTGTTATCGCTATTAGTTATGGTGATATTTGCACAGTGTGTGTTGTCGCTCTTCATTCATATGAGGCTATGGCCTTAAATGAATAAATCATCTCATCTCATCTCCCCCCCCCTCCACGCCCCCCCCTCTCTCTCTTGCTTGCTGTCTCCTTTATCTATCTCTCTGTGTGTCAATCTATTCAAGGCTCTATCTCTCTGTGTGTCAATCTATTCAAGGCTCTGTCTCTCTGTGTGTCAATCTATTCAAGGCTCTGTCTCTCTGTGTGTCAATCTATTCAAGGCTCTGTCTCTCTGTGTGTCAATCTGTTCAAGGCTCTATCTCTCTGTGTGTCAATCTATTCAAGGCTCTGTCTCTCTGTGTGTCAATCTATTCAAGGCTCTATCTCTCTGTGTGTCAATCTATTCAAGGCTCTGTCTCTCTGTGTGTGTCAATCTATTCAAGGCTCTGTCTCTCTGTGTGTCAATCTATTCAAGGCTCTGTCTCTGTGTGTGTCAATCTATTCAAGGCTCTGTCTCTGTGTGTGTCAATCTATTCAAGGCTCTATCTCTCTGTGTGTCAATCTATTCAAGGCTCTGTCTCTCTGTGTGTCAATCTATTCAAGGCTCTGTCTCTCTGTGTGTCAATCTATTCAAGGCTCTGTCTCTCTGTGTGTCAATCTATTCAAGGCTCTGTCTCTCTGTGTGTCAATCTATTCAAGGCTCTGTCTCTCTGTGTGTCAATCTATTCAAGGCTCTGTGTCTGTGTGTGTCAATCTATTCAAGGCTCTGTCTCTCTGTGTGTCAGTCTATTCAAGGCTCTGTCTCTCTGTGTGTCAATCTATTCAAGGCTCTGTCTCTCTGTGTGTCAATCTATTCAAGGCTCTATCTCTCTGTGTGTCAATCTATTCAAGGCTCTATCTCTCTGTGTGTCAATCTATTCAAGGCTCTATCTGTCTGTGTGTCAATCTATTCAAGGCTCTGTCTCTCTGTGTGTCAATCTATTCAAGGCTCTGTCTCTCTGTGTGTGTCAATCTATTCAAGGCTCTGTCTCTCTGTGTGTCAATCTATTCAAGGCTCTATCTCTCTGTGTGTCAATCTATTCAAGGCTCTGTCTCTCTGTGTGTCAATCTATTCAAGGCTCTATCTCTGTGTGTGTCAATCTATTCAAGGCTCTGTCTCTCTGTGTGTCAATCTATTCAAGGCTCTGTCTCTGTGTGTGTCAATCTATTCAAGGCTCTATCTCTCTGTGTGTCAATCTATTCAAGGCTCTGTCTCTCTGTGTGTCAATCTATTCAAGGCTCTGTCTCTCTGTGTGTCAATCTATTCAAGGCTCTGTCTCTCTGTGTGTCAATCTATTCAAGGCTCTATCTGTCTGTGTGTCAATCTATTCAAGGCTCTATCTCTCTGTGTGTCAATCTATTCAAGGCTCTGTCTCTCTGTGTGTCAATCTATTCAAGGCTCTGTCTCTCTGTGTGTCAATCTATTCAAGGCGCTGTCTCTCTTTCCTTTGTCTTTCTGCCACTCTCTGTCTCTCTTCTCTTTTCCTTTATCCCCCTCCATCTCTCCAACCCTCTCCCTTCTCCCAGCCTTCCTTCACGTTTTGTGCTTATTAACCCTTTCACCGCCAGTCAGTTTAGAGTACAAAATTCCCTTGTGGTATAAACACAGAAAAGTCATTGGCTAAGAACAGCTGGGGATTCCCCCTGCGATGTATAGAAAACATGGCCTATCCTACCACCGAACATTAAGAGCAGTAGGTTCATGGATAACAGACCAATGAATGGTCACCTTTCAGTGACATGGGTCCTCTACCACGCCTGTGCATAAATGCGAGCTTGGCGGTGAAAGGGTTTATTATCGAAGAACTCGGCTTTCAGTACAGTTTTGATAAGTCTTCCCATTCATCACATTCAGCGCCTGGGGGATTATAGACAGCACATAAATGGAAACAACACTGCCGGCTGTTGTTGGTGCAGGGCCCATACCGCTTTGCATCGCCGAGTTTGAGAGATGGTTGTTCCAGTCCACGTGTCCGCACCATCCTTCTTCTTCTTCTTTCCGTTTCACGACCAACATCGACTTGCCGATGACTCTGTCGTGGTTCATGCATGCTGAGTATTTTCGTGTCTCCATAACCCCACCGAACACTGACATAGGTTGCAGGAGCTTTAACGTGCGTATTTGATCTTCTGCGTACGCATACACACGAAGGGGGTTCAGGCACTAGCAGGTCTGCACATGTGTTGACCTGGGAGATCGGAAAAATCTCCACCCTTTTCCCACCAGGCGCAGTTTCCGTGATTCGAACCCGGGACCGTCAGATTGAAAGTCCAACGCTTAAACCACTCGGCTATTGCGGTATATGCTGATTAATGCTTTCACCAGAAATGGAATTTCGAACGAAATACTCCTTGGTTTTGTGTCTTATTATTTTGGTCGATATTTTACAGTGTCCATTTGTAGGTGACATATATGGTTCCGGGTGGATGTGTGTCTGCGTGTGTGTCTGCGTGTGTGTGTGTGTGTGTGTGTGTGTGTGTGTGTGTGTGTGTGTGTGTGTGTGTGTGTGCGTGCGTGCGTGCGTGTGTGTGTGTGTGCGTGTGTGTGTGTGTGCGTGCGTGTGTGTGTGTGTGTGTGCAGACCACTCATGGTACCGGGCAGTGCAGGGTCTGGAGATCGCCGCCACAGTCTTCGTGTTGACGGCGCTGGTCACTGGGCTGATGAGGATCAACATGGGTCAGAGGATCTGGCAGACCGCATGCGGGCTGTCCGCCGTTGTTGCCGGTACGTATGTCCAGCAAGAGTAGGAGGAGGTTGACGATGATGATGTGATGATGACGATGATGATGTCATGAAAGTCTCCAGCTGATTAAAAAGAAGCAAAGCCTTCGAGGCTTACGTGTGAATCCTGCTGACACAACAACAGCAACAAAAAACAACAACAAAAAAACAAGAGAGGCAAGGCCTTCAAGACTCACTTTGATCCAGTCTTATTCCAACAAAGGAATCATGAAAAATAAATAAATAAAAATAAATAAATAAATAACACTGCAAAACAGATTGGTTATGGGTTTAAAAACAAAAACCCAACTGACATGACCTTCACCTTTGAATTGTCTAAATTTACAAAGCGCTAATGTTCTGGTTCTCTATAATGTATACCATGTTGAATACGCACTGGATCAAATACCACAGTTCTGTCATGCTTTTACATTTTCCCAATTGGCCTTGTGGACTTGACCTTTCTTCTTGTACCACCTTTGGTGAAGATCACACATGTTATCACTTTCGCACGAAAAACGTTTCCAATCAATATCATATACCAGGTCGTGACCTTGACCGTTAACCTCTGATTTTGAATTTCTTTCCTGATCATGCTGTTCCCATAACCGGCCGTTAGACCAAGTTTGATTAACTCACTCAGTACGGCCAGTCCTCTCTTCTCCTCTACACAGACCCCTCGGATGTCCAGTGGGTGTCTCAATGACCCAACCTTTAGCTTCCGTCGTCAGATTTGTGGTATTCTTTGTCAACATTCACGTCTTCAGTATAAGAGCCTTCCGCTTGCAATATTTTGATGATGGTAATTGGGGTGAAACGATGTTAACGTCGTCTCTTTCGCCGTTCATATGGAAAGAGTTAAAACTGGAAGTATGATACAGTCGCCATGAAGCCATTTCTGTTTTACCAAATGATGACCTTGGCATACCATCCTGCGCACCATATCATCAGGATTCAGGACTGGTTTATTATTTATACAAAGGCGCAGAATTTCACTCTTTGAGATGTGCAAACATCAGAGTAAGCTGTGACTAAACTGAAAGTAAAACTGAGCTGCTTAAGAAAGTTATTTATATATGATAAAATATCACACACACACACACACACACACACACACACACACACACACACACACACACACACACACACACACACACACACACACTCCCCCTCCCATCCCCAACTCACAGTCATACATTCCCAACTCCAATCCACACCCTGGTCTCACACACACACACACACACTCACACACACACACACACACACACACACACACACACACACACACACTCCCATCCCCAACCCACAAAGTCATACATTCCCAACTCCAGTCCACACCCTGGTCTCTCACACACACACACACACTCACACACACACACACACACACACACACACACACACACACACACACACACACTCCCCCTTCCATCCCCAACCCACAAAGTCATACATTCCCAACTCCAAGCCACACCCTGGTCTCACACACACACACACACACACACACACACACACACACACACACACACACACACACACACACCCTCCCATCCCCAACCCACAAAGTCATACATTCCCAACTCCAATCCACACCCTGGTCACACACACACACACACACACACACACACACACACACACACACACACACACACACACACACACACCCTGGTCTCAGAATCCCCTCACACTGCCTCCTCTCCTTCACTCTCACTGCACCAGCTTCCATCCCAGTCATTAACTCTCTCCATACGAACGGCGAAAGAGACGACGTTAACAGCGTTTCACCCCAATTACCACCATCAAAATATTGCAAGCGGAAGGCTCTTATACTGAAGAGGTGAATATTGACAAAGAATACCACAATTCTGACGACTGAAGCTAAAGGTTGGGTCATTGAGACACCCACTGGACATCCGAGGGATCTGTGTAGAGAAGAGAGGACTGGCCGTACTGAGTGAGTTAAGAATGAAAAGCAATACACCATAATCACGTGAGCACTCATAACCCCCACTTCACCCACCTACAAACAATTATTCCACGCTCAAGTAATTAGTTGGTGGCTCAGTAAGAAAATAAACAATGTAAAAGAATGTAGGTAGGAAGTAACGATGTGTGTGTGTGTGTGTGTGTGTGTGTGTGTGTGTGTGTGTGTCGGGGCTCGTGTGCTTTTATGTGTCGTGTGTATATTGGTGCTTTCATGAAAAAGCACACTTAACTTTAGCAAGGATACATGCTTCAAATTGCATCTGTGTGCTGCGGTTGGGCAGTTTGATCACATTTCTTTTGTTTGTTTTCTTTTCTAACTCGAGGGAGTGTCCTTGTTAAAGTTGTAGGATTCATACGTTAGCCACGAAGGCTTTGCCTCTTGATGAAAAAATAATTTTAAATTTTTTAAAAAAAGATGCATTGCTCTGTTTGCAGGAGTATTCGGGTTGTCGGGTGTGGCAGTGTTCGGGTGGAACTACCAGTCCATACCAGAACAAGTGCTGTCGTGGGCATATATGTTCAATGCTGCCAGTAGCGCTATGTGTCTGATGGCTGGACCTGTGCTTATACTGGATGTCACGCTCCACAGAACATGAAACAGGCACTTGCACTCTGCTGCACCTGCTGTTACTGTTGTCTTTATTACTGTCATTTTGATGGTGATTGTCTACAGATGGTGATTATGATTACTGGACCTGTTGTTTTGTTCTTGTCGTTTTTTGTTACCATTATCCGGTTTTATTGCTGGCGAGAATAAAATTGTGTGCATCAGTGTGTGTGTGAGTGTGTGTGTGTGTGTGTGTGTGTGTGTGTGTGTGTGTGTGTGTGTACTACCCAAAGTTGACCTATAGTTTATATGTGTGTATATGTAGGCGTTCGGCTGTTATGGCTCCTCGTTTTTGTTGGCATTCTTATGAAGTACTCTCAGAGACTGTCTTTACGCATGAACACGAAATAAAGAGAGAAGTGGAAAACATAATCAAGAAAGAAACAAACCAAGGAGGGGAGAGTGTGGACAGAACCATATTGCTTTGTGTCTGGACGTTCAGATACAATCCGCCGTGCTGTCCAACACACGATACTGCTCACGCAACTTGAGGGACCCATGCTGTGACACAAGGGAAACATCTGCCGATCATGTCGACAGACAAGCTGTAAAGGATGGCTTCCCTTATTTTGCGCTCTGTGTGTGTGTGATGCGTCCTCGCTGTTAATTTTGGCCTGAGGGAACAGTGATAATAACAACTAAAAAAAAATTAACAGTAAGAATATCAACAACAATAACAACACGAGTAATAGCAAGCAAACCATAACAATAACGCCAACAGTATCAACAACAATGATGGCTAACATAACAACAAAAACGACCTTTTGAAACAGCAACAATGACAACCAAAACAACAGTAACAATTACAACAGTGGAAGCAAAAACAGTACTGACAAAAACAACAAGAACGATAACAAGAACAGTAACTACAATAGTAACTACAACAATAGCAACTATAAGAATTGCAAGTCAGGCAAGGCCTTCAAAACTCATCTGTGATACGTCTACGGAATGAATAGTGAAAACCACTTTGATGTGACATTGACTTTGACAGACTGCGTTCAGGGGATAATAGGGATATTGTACATGCATGGAGTTGTTCTAGGGAGGGAGGGAGGGATGTTTTATACCTTGATATTTACCTCGAAGTTAACATCCTATAATCACGAACTGGATTACAGGTGGAAAAGGGATGTTTTGCATTCTGTAATTGCCGGCTATGGAGTGGGTGGTATTTGGAATGTGGATTTTTAGTGAACTACACATGAAGGGCGGAAAAGAGATAGTTTACATCATATAGTTTCTAGGGACTGGAGCAAGGGGGAAAGGGATATTCTACATGCAACACGTACTGGATTATTAGGGGGAAAGTGGGTTTTTTTTGTTTTGTTTTTTGTTGTTGTTGTAGGGTGTGGTTTTTTTTACAACATATAATGAACATGGACTGGGTTTGGGGCAAAGAGATATGTTACTACATGCTGGAGAAAAAGGAATATTAGTGGAGTGATGGCCTAGAGGCAACGCGTCCGCCTAGGAAGCGAGAGAATCTGAGCGCGCTGGTTCGAATCACGGCTCGGCCGCCGATATTTTCTCCCCCTCCACTAGACCTTGAGTGGTAGTCTGGACGCTAGTCATTCGGATGAGACGATAAACCGAGGTCACGTGTGCAGCATGCACTTAGCGCACGTAAAAGAACCCACGGCAACAAAAGGGTTGTTCCTGGCAAAATTCTGTAGAAAAATCCACTAAGATAGGAAAAACAAATAAAACTGCACGCAGGAAAAAATACAAAAAAAAAGGAGTGGCGCTGTAGTGTAGCGACGCGCTCTCCCTGGGGAGAGCAGCCCGAATTTCACACAGAGAAATCTGTTATGATAAAAAATAAAAAAATAATTAAAAAAACAAATACAAATACAAATATTCATTTCTTCCGTGGCCAGCGTCGCTGCTTAGCTTGCGGCGGCCCGTTCAACTGTCCTTCGTGTCTGTCCGTCTCGTGTCTTTCTGGACACAAAACGGACGATGATTCCCATGGGAATTCTTCTTGCTCAGTCGGTGGATCACGTCTATATGGTTCTTGGTGATGTGGCGTAACCCTGATCTACTGTTGAACACTTTCAGTACAGTGTCTTCACTGTCAGCGGGGTTCTTATTATCTTCCTGGAGTACGTGGTAAATTCTAGGGTCGTATAATTCCTGCCATACTGTTTTAGGTCATTATTTCTGTTGTCTGCCTCAGCGACTCCATGCTTTGAAAGTGTCGAGTGTGCAGAGCGGGTGTACTTGCAGTTTGACTGGGCCACGTTCGCCGCATGGAAGATGGTCGCATCCCAAAAGACGTCCTTCATGGAGAGCTCGCCACGGGGCAGAGAAGCATCGGCCGCCCACAGCTGAGATACAAAGACGTTTACAAACGTGACATGAAGGCGCTTGAGATCCACACTGAGTCCTGGGAGGACCTTGCAGATGACCGCAACAGATGGAGAAGCACTCTCAAGAATCAGCTACGGATTGGTGAGGACAAACTGTCAGCTGCTGCAGCAGAAAAGCGAGCTCGCAGAAAAGGGACGGCTTACATCGTGTAAATAATTACTACGGCCTGGAATAGGGTGGTGAATGGGAGATTATATATCCTACAATTTGGAATAAGGGGTGTTCTCGCAATGTCACTTTGAGAGAAATCGTGACATTGCTGGAAAGTGTGGTCTTTCCCCGCTCACGTCCTCTCTCAATTACATGAGAAAGCGTGGGAAGTCCCCCGTAATTTTGTTTTTGTAAAAAAAAGTCATCGGGGTTGGATTCTTGTCTTTTACCAACGCAAATGTTCGAGAAAACTGAGAAAGACAAAAGGAAGATAAAGAGGGAAACGATGACAACGACAATGATAATGATGATGGTGACGTCAGTGGTGACGGTGACGGTGATGGCACATAACTGTTAGTCCACAAGACCGAGGGGGTTATCGTGCACCCCACCCACCCCTCCACCCCCACCCCAGCCAGGAATGAAGTAGACTAGTCTTAAAATGTTCTTCAGGGTCTGCTGAACTCATTTTTACATGTTCCCGAGAAAAAAACAAACAAACTGGGACGCATTGAGAGTTACTGCCCTTGGCATAAGAGTACCCTCTTGTGCACCGGTCAATGAAATTAAGACAAGCTCAACTTCAAACCCCCATAAACTATATTCATATAAAGGAAACCATCGCATATTATATGGTTTCTTTTTCAACAGGGTCTTTTCTATTCGCAGAAATATCCAGATTTGAAATTTCGTCATTTATTCTCCCAGGTCAACGTGTGTGCAGACTTGATGGGTTAATGGTGGCGATTTTTCCGATCTCCCAGGTCAACATATGTGCAGACCTCATGGGTTAATGGTGGCGATTTTTCCGATCTCCCAGGTCAACATATGTACAGACCTCATGGGTTAATGGTGGCGATTTTTCCGATCTCCCAGGTCAACATATGTGCAGACCTCATGGGTTAATGGTGGCGATTTTTCCGATCTCCCAGGTCAACATATGTACAGACCTCATGGGTTAACGGTGGCGATTTTTCCGATCTCCCAGGTCAACATATGTGCAGACCTGCTAGTGCCCGAATCACCTCCGTGTGTATACGCAAGCAGAAGATCAAAATGCGCACGTTAAAGATTCTGTAATCCATGCCAGCATTCGATGGGTGGGTTATAGAAACAAGAACATACCCAGCGTGCACGGAATATGGCTGCCTATATGGCGGGTTAAACAAACAAAAACGACCATACACGTCAACTGTTACATGTCCGTGTGAGTGTGCGTGTATGCGTGCGTGCCAGAAACATGACTGAATGACACAGGAAACGAATGATGAGCACAAGATGGCAGCTGTCAGTTGGTTCTACCCAGGAAGGCACAGCCTGTTGTGCAAAATGACTCGATGTTTGTAAAGCGCTTAGAGCTTGGTCTCAGACCGAGGATAAGCGCTATATAACTATTCATATCATGTCATGTTTGTTTTTTTGTTTCCAGCCTGGGCAAGTCGTGCTTTTAACACGTGTATTAATTTATCTTCCTGTTGCTGACGTTGCCTTTGTGAGTTTATGGTCCACAGGTAGAGAAGTGGGTTGACAGCAGAGCTGAAAGGCAACATGAACACAATCATGGTGTCGTGGATCTGATCGAAACCAGAAACCCCATGTGAATTCATTGTCATAACCAGACTTAATGCCAGCCAGGTGGCAACACCTGTCACAGTCATTTTTCTCATCACGTGCACTGAAGAATACACTGGTCTCTGTGAGGGACTGAGGGTCACCCTGTACTGTGGTGTTCGCTTGAAGATGACAGCTTGGCCAGCTGTAATCATCACACATAAAACAAAGTTGATTGCCACTATCACTGTGAACCACTTGAAGTTGTGTCCAGAGTAATAGTTTTCAAATAAAGCCACACGACAGAGACCAGACTGACCCTGGAGGCCCCAGTGGGATAGTCCAGGAAGAAATGGGATCATTGCCAACAGAATCCCAACAATCCACACACAACATGCAGCTGGTAAAATCTTAATGAATTTCCCTCCACATTCGGGAAAATAAAGCGCAGTTATGTGATACAAACTGATAAACCAAATAATCAGTTCTGACACTGAACTAGACAGAAAGAAAAGAAACCCAGCAACCTTGCAGATTATATCATTAGTCCATGATTTTTCTATTTGGAGATATTTTCCATGAAATATATTGTCTGCTATCATGATAATGCTGACGTGAATCCCCATACATATGTCAGCAAACTGCATGTGGACAACAGCCCCGAAGAAACCTCTTCCTATCACTTTTTTAACAGCAATTGAAGTCATCAAACACACCATGTTGCCTACCATGGCCGAAACACCAGTCAGCCACAAGAAAATCCTGTAAAGTTCATTTGGCAGCAGTGCTGAACACGAAGGGAGTATTGTGTGTGGAGCTAAACAATTAATTTTATCAGAGGTCTTAGGATATAAGTCAATACAGCAAAATCTGTAGTTTGGGGAAAATATTCGACCTAAGTGATCACAGCTTGAAAACAAGTCTAATGGAAAGTCAGTAACTCTATTCCTCCTGATATCCAACTCCTTGAGGCGTGGCAGATTTTTTAAACCTACAAGTCCAATAGTTTTAACAACACAGAATGACATATTCAAAAACTGCACGTGAGGCAAATATATAGATAGATTGTTGAAAAATATCTTGAAATACGTGTTCGATATATCTACTCGTGTCAGGGCATAATGAACGTGCCTCCTTGTTTCACTATCCATTGTGCTAAGAGGATTGTTTTGTAAATGTAGAACCCTTAAATTTAGTAGCTCAAGTAAAACTTTCATATTGAGATTTTTTATATAGTTGTTAGAAAGATCGAGATACTTCAGATTTGTGAGTTTAACCAGTGAAATGTTATAAAGGGAACACTGTGATAGCGTCAAACGAACAAGATATGTGTTTTTATTGAAATAATTCAGTGCCATGTTTGAATCTGTTGCGTCCACGCATCGTGACTGAGGATACTGATCTGGAAAAAACCGTTTGTTACACAGGAAGACATGACCTTGACACAGACAACCTTCAGGGCATATTTTGTCGCACAGCAATTCGTCATCCCGCTGTGGACACTGAGCCCAGCCATCACACAGATTATCTCTGTGCACGCAAACTCTGGAACCTCGACACTGGTAGAAACCAGGACACGTTGCTATCTGACAGTCTTGTTCGTCTTCTCCATACACACAGTCAGAAAATCCGTTACACCGGGTGTAGACAGGCAGACAATACAACCACTCAGCTGTGCAGCGATAATGACTATGAGGACAAGAGTCATCAGTTGTCATCGCCTGATGTGTGAAGTAGCCAACCCCATCTAGATTCAGATAAACCTTTTGTTTCATGTCAGTCTCATGAAAGCCTTGCCAGTAAGCAAAGCGATAAAGACACCCAACCTCATCAGAACCGTCCACACAATCTGCATACTGGTTGCAACGTTGACTGAGTAATACACACTGATTGTTAGAACACAGAAAGCCAGTGCATGAAGGGAAGTCACAGAACGACTCATCAGTACCATCTGCACAGTCCTGTCGGAAGTCACACACAAAGCTGTGGTATATCGTTGTATGATCATCACATGTATACATGACATGAGCGTGCGTTGGTCCTTTTTGATGAAGAAATGCCCCTGACTGTTCTGTATTGCTCATGTTAGTGAATGAGCAGGACATGAACTGAGCTGTTCCAGAGCGACCAGAGTCATGGGAGAAAAATAGGTGTGTAACATGATGGTCTCGGCTGACGCATAACGCCTGTTGCGTATACAGGAACACGGATTCGGTAGAGTGTAAAAGAGAGATTGGAATGTGTGCGTCAAAGACTCCGTTTACTTGTACTTCTAGTTCACATACAATTGAACTGGTTTCTGAAGAAGGCATTATTTTCTTTGATCTTATGGTCATTACAGAAAAAACACGTGAATTTATTTTTGCTTCAAGGTATTTGGTGTATTTTGGAAACAAATGATTGGTGTTATAGATCATGGTATTGTCAGACCACTTTAAGAACCTGCTGTATATAAATGGTTCATCTTGCCAGCCTATCTTTAGACCTATAGTCACCAAAAACTTCATGTAACTTTTAAACAGATTCAGAACACCGTTCTGTTCCATCCTTGTCTTCAGTGACGCTAATCGTGCACCTGTCCTTCCACATTCGTAACTGTGAAAGTATACTGATCCAACCTTGTCAAGTAAGATCAATTGCAGACACTTGTTTCGTGAAGCCACCAGTCCCCGACAGTCGGGACTGCTGAAGGAACAGTGTTCTGTTTCATCCCGTCCATCTTCACACTCTGTCTTCAGATTACAGTCTAGATGACGCTGAAATTCAGAATATTGATGTGTAGAGCAGTTGAATAACCCGCCGGGTAACAGGACGAGCTGATTACTTGCAGAAAGTGCTGACACAGAGAGTTTCAAGCCATCAAGGCAAAAACGCGTTTTGATATGGTCAAACACGATCTGAACGTGTGAAGCGTTAATGAGCACAGCTGAGGAAGGGCGAGTAATGCAAACACGTTCAACACGTCGGTTTGATGCATTTGTGTTTAAGGACATTAGCTCTATTCTCCCACAGTTATCACATGTGCGGAGAGCGTCAAACTCTTGAATGCTAACCATTATCTGACATCCAGATGGCACTCTCCATTCTTTGTTAACCCTTTTTACCCTACTGCTCATGATCGGTAGCGTTATATAGCCAGAATGTCCAGGCATGTGAGTTATGACAAAGTCGTAGTACTCAACTGTTTCAATATAAATTTTCAGCTCAGGACTGTTGAAGCTTTCTATATGAACATAGTCCGAATCTGATCCCGTGTATATTTCCCCAAGGCTATGTGATTCGCAGTCTACAGTTTTTATGTAGGGAGTAGGATTCCCACCTCTTATTCTAGCTTTCCAGTGCCTGTCGTCACACCAGTACGCCAGTCGCTGAACCAAAACACGAATATACTTTGGGTCTGGCCTTTTCACCACCACTAAACAGAAATACGTGTTACCCTGGCAAACTCCGTATATCACGCCCTGACGGTTTTTGATTCTCTTTTTATATTGGTAGCCACAGTCTGACACGTTTTCCTGTGACGTAGCGATCTGTGTGGTGTTGAGGGTCCTGAAGTATTCCATGCCTGGACACATCCTGTGGATGGTCAGTGGACCGACAGTGGGGCTGGTGGGTGTGCCGGTCCTGCTCCACAGATCTGTGACAATGCAGGGAGCCCGTGTTCTTTCCCACGTGCTATGTGTATGACGTTACTTTCCCACGTGCCCTGTGTATGACGTTACTTTCCCACATGCCCTGTGTATGACGTTACTTTCCCACGTGCCCTGTGTATGGTGTTACTTTCCCACATACCCTCTGCATAACGTTGCTTTGCCACATGCCCTGTGTATTATGTCATTTTCCACATGCCCTGTGTATAGTGTTACTTTCTCACATGCCCTGTGTATGACGTTACTTTCCCACATGCCCTGTGTGTGATGTTAATTCCCCACATGCACTGTTTATGGTGTTACTTTC
>NC_134891.1:2005000-2027500 GCF_041734735.1 Babylonia areolata | reverse complement strand
CCAAACCACTTCAGTTTTCGTTGTCTGGCGAGTGTTTGAAGGTCAGTATAGGGCCCGATTTCATTGCGGATGCGTCTCTTGACTTCTTCATTCGTGATGTGGTCTTTGTATGAGATGCCTAAGAGTCTTCGGAAGCATGACTATACCATCTGTAATAAACACAGGAAGTTTATCGGGATCATATCCCGAGTCAAAAGGCATCATATTAAATGGAGTGATGGCCTAGAGGTAACGCGCCCGCCAAGGAAGCGAGAGAATCTGAGCGCGCTGGTTCGAATCATGGCTCAGCCGCCGATATTTTCTCCCCCTCCACTACACCTTGGGTGGTGGTCTGTGCGCTAGTCATTCGGATGAGACGATAAACCGAGATCCTGTGTGTAGCATGCACTTTGCGCACGGAAAAGAACCCTCGGCAACAAAAAGGTTGTTCCTGGCAAAATTCTGAAGAAAAATCGACTTTGATAGGAAACAAATAAAACTGCGCGCAGGAGAGAAAAAAAAAAAGGAGGGGGGGGGGGGGGGGGCTGGAGCTGTAGTATAGCGATGCGTTCTCCCTGGGGAGAGCAGCCCGAAATTCACACAGAGAAATGTGATAAAAGAAATACAAATATAAACACAAATATTCGGTTGTTTTGGTTTTTTTTTCCAATGATAAGGTTAATCCATTTTCTATCGAAAATGTGTTAATCAATTTATCCATTTCTCGGTAGTAAACATTTTTTGTATGATTCAAAACTGTGCTTGGAGTTTTGCGTTTCATTGTAACCTTCATTCACAAACAGAATCATCAGCGAACTGATATAACATTGCATTTCGTATCTTCGAATTTCGTATTTCTCTGTGTGAAATTCGGGCTGCTCTCCCCAGGGAGAGCGCGTCGCTACACTGAGAGCGCCACCCATTTTGGGGGGTATTTTTTCCTATCGAAAAAAACACTCCATTGCATATTTTGATAATGTATTTGGTAGTTCTGCTTGAGTAATTAACTTTTGGAAACTTGAATTTTCTTCTTTTTCTTCTCCTTCTTCTTACTTTTGTTTCATGGCTGATGCCGAATGGTAAATTACGGAGTTGGTCCGTCAGTGTATTTGTTATTTTGCACATCAGTCTTTGGGATGATTAATTTGTTTTAATGAAACTACAAAATGCAGAGCAGATTGATCTTGTGATGACCTCAATGTCGTCTGGATACCTGTATGTGAACAGCAATCTGAGTGATTCCGTGGAAAGGTGTGACGAAAGAGAGGTGCCAAATTTTAATGTACCGCCCTATCTGTGTAGAGAAGTATACAGGCCAGATGCAAATGCAGTCATGTTCAGATTAGAAAAGCCACAGCACTGTCATGTAACTGTCGACTTATATTCTAATTCCGAGTGCTACATCAACATGGTTAACGAGTTCTGGAAGTCAGATCTTAAACCACATGCCCGTTTGTATAACATCACAAAAATTACAATGACTGTTTCGGGCAGACCATGTATGGACATCCCCCCTTGTTTAAGACTTTACTTCACATCATTTGATGAGAACCAAATGCCGATTCAGTTAGCGAACGGTCTTTGGAATTGCTCTGTGGAGCATTACGCCACGTTCCATGACTACCTGGCGTGTAACCTGAAGACAGAGTGTGAAGATGGACGGGATGAAACAGGTCAGTGTCCCTACAGCAGTCCTCAGTGCCATGGACTGTTAGCACTGTGTAACCGTTGCTACAAAATTGTGAACGATTTAGTTAACTTTGATAGTACCAGTACCCCCTGTGTTGATAGAGCTGAAGGCTATTGTAATTCTCTAGGAAGTACCCTCAGTCTACCAAAATGTATTCTTCATCATTGGTATAAAACAATTCTCAACAGTACAAGAATAGGTGAATCCAGATTGGTACAGCTCTGGACTGGGCTGTACACTAGTGATATATCATTGCCGAGTATGTATGTTTACGCTCTGGTTCACAGAGATAGAACTGTCGTATATAATTATCCACTGATCCACTGGGGTGATTACATAAGCAGAAAGGTGTGTTATATTACGGATACTTTCGGTTTTTTTCGGGCAACAGGCTGTCCGTTGGCTTCAGTTTCAGGTCAACAGATTAACGGAGGAGCATTTTGTGAATTCTCGGAAAATAGGACAGATGATTTACTTAACAAACCGAAGCTGATTTCTTTGACCTGCACGACGTTTCTGCTGACCACAGGGCAGCAAGATCTAACACAGTGTCCTGAGGGGCACGTCACACATACATTTCTTCTGTGTGGTTCTGACCGGTATCGGGTGTGTGGTCAACAGCCTACATCTCCTTGTGCGTTTTCTGGTCAGTTGTCCTTCAGACAGGCTGCTGACTCATCAGAATACCATGTTCCGTTAATACCCACATTTGCATGCAGTGATGATGTCACAATGGTGTCATACACACTGGTCTGTGACTTCATAAGTGACTGTTATGATGAAAGTGATGAGTCTTTCTGTCAACATCCCTTGTGTGATGGGATGTTTAGATGTACCAGTGGTCAGTGTCTGCCCTTTAATGAGATCTGCGATAATATATTTCAATGTCAGGATGAATCAGACGAAGAGAATTGTTATAAATTAAGACACATTCCCCTGAAACTAAGAAAGTCTGCACAGCCTCCTGTTCTCGTTAATTTTGATGGCATCAGAGAGTTTTTCCCAACCCCGATGAATACGAGTGAGTCCTGTCCCGACAGTCACTATCGTTGTCCTGGTGACATCAATAACTGTCTGCCTGTCTTCACACGCTGCAATGGGATGTACGATTGTATTGACCATGAGGATGAGGAGGGATGTGAACAACTGAAATGTCCAGGATGTTTTCGATGCAGAGGGTCAAGGGTCTGTTTGATCAGCGACCACATATGTGATGGCTGGCCTCATTGCCCAAGGAATGATGATGAATTATTGTGTAACACTACGTGTCCTATGAAATGTTTGTGTCAAGGTCACTCATTTCTGTGTCCTCAGCCTTTCTCTGCAGCTCCCTTCCCTCAGCTCCGCTTCCTGAATGCTACAGGATCGGGTATGACACTGACTGATGTGAGTCACAATACCCTCCTTATTGCTGTGCTGTTTGCACACTGTTCAATAAACAAACTTCCCCAAACACACTTGGCAAATTTGAGGTTCCTTGATTTAAGTTGGAACAAATTGGAGTATGTCAATATGACTTCTCTGCTTGAGTTACACAGTCTCCAAGCACTGTCCCTGTCCAACAACCCCCTTACCTCACTCCACACTGTCAGCCAGCAGAGAGCACTCACAGTGCTGGATCTGTCCCACACCATGCTTACCGTGTTTGATTCTAAATTTCTATCACTGTTTCAACATTTGCAGGTACTGAATCTAACGTTCACTTCCATTCACTCGATTGGCCCAGCTGGATTTCAGTTCACACCACAGTTATCTGAAATCTATATGGATGGCAGTCCTGTTGAGATATTTCCTCCTGACGTATTTAAAGATCTTTACAAACTGTGTTTCATATCGACACAGAACTACAAGTTATGCTGCTCTGAGATACTCCCCTACAACTTTGCCGATTTCAATTGCATTGCTCCAAAAGACGAAATTTCATCGTGTGAAGATCTGTTGCAGTCATGGACGTACCGTGGGTTTCTGTGGCTGATCACATGTCTGTCTCTGACAGGTAATGTCTTCTGTTGCTGTGCACGTTTATTTGTGAAGAGTATGGCGTCTTCCAGTGGTTTCAACGTGTTTGTTACCAGTCTAACCATGGCTGATTTTCTGATGGGCGTGTACATGGCTATCATTGGAGTGGCTGACGAACGGTTCCGTGGTCGATATATCCACTATGATGACAAATGGAAAAACAGTGTGACCTGTAAAGCAGCTGGTTTTCTGTCTCTGCTGTCCAGTGAGGTGTCAGTGTTTATGATCTGGCTGATCACACTGGATCGTTTTGTTGTCCTTCGCTTTCCTTTCAGCACCATGAGGTTTGAGAGAAGATCAGCAACAGTGGCTTGTCTGTTGACCTGGCTGATTGGTTGGTTGGTAGCTTGCCTGCCATTGCTTCCTGTTACGTCACACTGGAGATTTTTTAGCCAGACAGGTATCTGCATCCCGCTGCCCGTTACAAGACGGCATTTTGAAGGCAGAATTTATTCTGTCAGTATTTTAATCATCCTTAATTTCATTGTATTTTTATTTGTCTCTTGTGGCCAGGCTTTCATCTACTGGTCGATACAGGCCAATGCTTTGAAAACGAATTCTACCAAAGTGTCACGGGACATGACCATAGCTCGGCGGCTGATCACTGTTGCAGTGACAGATTTCATGTGTTGGTTTCCCGTTGGTCTATGTGGGATGTTGGCGTTGGCAGGTACTCCCATCCCTGGGGAAGTGAACGTGGCACTGGCTATATTTGTTTTGCCTTTAAACTCCGCGATAAACCCCTTCGTGTATACACTAAACACTTTGACTGAAAAGAGGAAAACAGCCAATAACATTAAAATTCTTAAATGGCTCGAATCCAATTCAGATCTAATTGCTAATTAACACACGAAATAAAAGTCGCTTTTCTCGGAATTCAAGCTCAGATTTAGTTTTGGTTTCTTGACGTTGTTTGATCTAACAAATTAACAAAGGTATTTCGCTATCGCGGGCTCTCTGTAACATTGCAAAACAAATCCACAAAAGTGGACAAGTAGCTATTATATTACCCATCCACCCAAGTAGACACATTTCTCTCGCATACGACAAAACAAATTCCCAGAACTGATCATGCCTCTGTTCGCTACATACCGTTTTGGTGTTCGGTGCTTACTCGTTCAAGGCGAGACCACAAGGTTGAATGGTTACACAACACAAAGACTTTCTTCACACTCACACAACCACAGCACTGTGTCTTGTGTGTGCACGCGTTCATGGGTACTTCCTGATGGAGTCTCCCGTCGGACCGACGGATGAGTAGGCAGGCAGGCTTATCTGTCGGTGTGTGTCCTCGTATGGGAGAAGAGGCCGATTCTGGATGCGCAGCACTTCCCACAGGTGTTGCAAGGGAAAACGTCTCCAGAAGTTGAGCCCTGCTTCCTTCGCTCACGCTTTTCCTTAATGGCCAGCGTTCTCTTGTTTTCAAAAACACATCACGCTGAACTGCGGTCAGTGCGTGGCCATAGAGCAGAGAACATTTGTAGTTCAGTTCAGTTCAGTTCAGTACAACTACTCAAGGAGGCGTCACTCCGTTCGGACAAATCCACATGCGCTACACCATTTCTGCTAAGCACACGCCTGTCCAGCAGCGTAACCCAACATGTTGGTCAGGTCTTGACAGAAAATATAACTAACTAGATAGATAAACAAATACACAGATAAGATAAAAATAATGGCAATAAACTGAATAAATAAGCAACTACATTGAACAGATTAAAAGAAGAAGAAAAGCTGTCTGATTTTGATGATACCTGCGTCCTGACTTTTCCTGGCCCCAAAGTCAGTGCTGGGCAGCAGGGGCAACACCAGTGACATTTTGATGAGTTCCCTCCAGTATCATTATTATTATTATCATTATTATCCCTCTCTTTCTCTCTCCCACCCTCCACTCTCTCTCCCTCTCTCTCTTTCTTTCTCTCTCTCAATTTATCTATGTGTGTGTATATGTGTGTGTGTGTGTGTGTGTGTGCGGTCAAGGACATCGTGCATTTGTTCATAGAATACAAAAACATCGTTGTCATGGTAACCCGATGTCGGCGTGAACACTCACGTGATAATTATTTGTGTTGGAAAGGTGTGTCTCTCACACACGTGTGGTGGTGACTGAGTTGGAGTTAGGGCGGCATCCCAGTGCAGTGCCCAAAATACCTTCTGCAGACCAGGAATCCAGTGATGGCCTAGAGGTAACGCGTCCGCATCGGAAGCGAGAAAATCTGAGCGCGCTGGTTCGAATCACGGTTCAGCCGCCGATATTTTCTTCCCCTCCACTAGACCTTGAGTGGTGGTCTGGACGCTAGTCATTCGGATGAGACGATAAACTGAGGTCCCGTGTGCAGCATGCACTTAGTGCACGTAAAAGAACGCACGGCAACAAAACGGTTGTTCCTGGCAAAATTCTTTAGAAAAATACACTTCGATAGGAAAAAAACAAATAAAACTGCACGCAGGAAAAAAAATACAAAAAATGGGTGGCGCTGTAGTGTAGCGACGCGCTCTCCCCGGAGAGAGCAGCCGGAATTTCACACAGAGAAATCTGGTGTGATAAAAAGAAATACAAATACAAACCCCATGTTTATTTTGGTCTTTCATGACACTGGGATGGATCCTGTGGACTTCATCTACAGCGATTTGGCCGAAGTGAGTTTTTTTCCTGTTTGTTTTGGTTGGTTTGATCTGACCTTGCTGATGCCTGTGATGATACACCAGTTATACCTCATCACTTTTTTGTTGTTTCATGTGTGTGTGTGTGTGTGTGTGTGTGTGTGTGTGTACACCTCGTCACTTTTTTGTTGTAGCACTCTTTGACTTTTCCTGCATCGTTCAATGTTCTTTCATTCCTTTCATGTGTGTGTGCGTGCGTGCGTGCGTGCGTGCGTGCGTGCGTGTGTGTGTGTGTGCGCGCGCGCCTAGAGTCGACTTAATCAAGATTTTGCACCTTTTAAATATTATTATTATTGTTTTTATGTTTTTTAAATAACCAAAATAGTATCAATTCTTTGAAAAACCTAACATTAGGACAGCTCATCTATTCATATCCAGAAAGTCTATTCAAAGCTGAGCAGTTGTTTTTTGTTTTTGTTATTTTAGACAGACACAATCCCAGAAACGATGCCCAAGGGTTTGTTCGTCTGTTTCACAACATGAGCACAGATGTGACGTGTGTCAACTGTTTCTCGAAGAAAAAGAAATCTTCCTGTTAATGACAACCAAGTGTGATAACAATGATGATGATGGTAGTGATAATCATCATCATCATCATCATACGATAGTCAGTCGTGTCCGACTATGACCATCAGAACAGCAGAGGAGGCAACTGCTATTCCGACTATTTGGGCTAGAATTTGATTATAGTGGAGAGTGTCTTGCCCAAGTTACATCCCCACTCTCTCGGCCAAGAGGGTTTTAGGACAGTCGGCGTTGGGATGGTTCCCAAAGGCCAACTAGCCCCCAAGGCTGCAGCACTAAGAGCCAGCGCAACTTTGCCTCCTAGTTTGAGAGTCATAGTCCTTCACAAAAGACTAAGCTGTAAATGATTTCCCATTGACCGGAGAAACCCTTGATAATACAGCTCTCACTTTGCTCTTAGCCCGAATGTAAACTTATGTCAATCTGTGATATAAGCCGTAAGTAATGATGAAAAGAAGACGAGAGGTTTTGTTGTTTTTTTCTGACCGAGGAGTTTGTGTGACATTTTTCATCTGTCCCTCTATGGTGGTAGCCTTTCCAGTTCTGACACTGGTTTCCGCATCGAGGGTCAGATTGCAGAATGTGATGGAAGTTAGCAACAAGACTAAGACTGGAGCCGGTGAAGCTTTCAGAGGTCATATGCAAATAGGGGGTCACATCAGTCAGTCGGTTATCGGTATGACACGGTTCGTACTGGCTGTATGTTCTGTTTCATTTTCCCCACATTGATTGTGACAACAAAGCTGAGGAAAAATGAATTGAAGTCACCTGTGTAGTTACTATCACCAATACAAACAACAACAACGAAAACGTATCATTACCAATGCAGTGAACACAGGTTACCTTCATCTTCAAAGTCCTCCCCAAAAGCCTGTCATATCATCTATGTTTTTTTTTTTTTTTTTTTTGTTGTTGTTTTGTTGTGTGTGTGTGTGTGTGTGTGTGTGTGTGTGTGTGTGTGTGTGTGTGTGCGTGCGTGCGTGCGTGCGTGAGTATGCGCGCGCGTGTGTGTGTGTGTGTGTGAAGAATGTATGAATGCTTATAATATGCATTTGATAAAAGCTTTGTAATCCTTTAAGTTGATCGACGTATACATACTGATGCCCTAAACACACACACACACACACACACACACACACACACACACACACACACACATTATACTATTGTTGGTAAAACAGTAATTACATCAATGTAAAATGAACAAAACTGTTCCTCCTTCGAGAGCATTTCTTAGCTTCAGCATTGGTACGAAACAGAAGAATACATAGCACGAACAGACTTACGATATTCTGATTTTCAGAACACATGGATATCACGTTAGCCAAAATTGTTGGGGTAATTTACTTCCACTCAGCTGCCTTACTAACAATTTCATTTTTGTCCCTTTTGACGTTGTTTGATGGAGCCTTTTATTACACAATCCATACTTTACGTTCATGTGGAGAAAATGTATTTAAAAAAGCAATAAAAAAGAAAAAGAAAAATGAAGTGTTTTATTCTGACTGTCGCGCCCCAGCCCTCCAGGGACGGGACCTACCTTCTGACACAGAAGGAAGCAGGAACTTGGAAAGTTAAATAAAGTTTTTATTCCCCAACAAACAATTGCAAATACAAACAAATGACAATAAAGAAAACCCCAAACAATAAAAAAAATATATAAAAAAACCTGTTACAAACTATGGCATACAACACTCATGAACTCAAAGCACACACACACACATACACATGCTACAACACATACACATGATCGCACACACACACACACACACACACACACACACACACACACACACACACACACACACACACACACACGCATCCTGATTGGTGACTGTGATAACGAAAGCGGATGGTGGATGTCTGAAGCTGGAACATGAGGGAACGAAGGGGAGGGGACAACCACAAGTCTTGACCTCTCGCACCTACCCCTGACCTCTCTCACCTACCCCTGACCTCTCCCACCTACCCCTGACCTCTCCCACCTACCCCTGACCTCTCTCACCTACCCCTGACCTCTCTCACCTTCCCCTGACTTCTCTCACCTGCCCCTGACCTCTCTCACCTGCCCCTGACCTCTCTCACCTACCCCTGACCTCTCGCACCTACCCCTGACCTCTCCCACCTACCCCTGACCTCTCCCACCTACCCCTGACCTCTCCCACCTACCCCTGACCTCTCTCACCTACCCCTGACCTCTCTCACCTACCCCTGACCTCTCGCACCTACCCCTGACCTCTCTCACCTACCCCTGACCTCTCGCACCTACCCCTGACCTCTCCCACCTACCCCTGACCGCAGACTGTCAGCAGCACTGTCGAAGGGGCTGGTGAAAGAGATGAAGGGATGAAGTTCCACACCAGATGAATGATGACTGTTGAAGGGGCTGGTGAAAGAGATGAAGGGATGAAGTTCCACACCAGATGAATGATGACTGTTGAAGGACGACGATGAGAAGATGGGTCAAAGGGTGTGTGTGTGTGTGTGTGTGTGTGTGTGTGTGTGTGTGTGTGTGTGTGTGTGTGTGTGTGTGTGTGCGTGCGTGCGTGCGCGTGCAAAGACGCGAGGTAGCAGAATGGTCAAAGACGCTTTTCTACCGATACAGTGACGCCTCATTGAGAAGCTGAAATTATGCGCAGAACGTGTGTGCACGCATGTCGCGCAATCTGTCTATCTACCTATCTTTTACTTGCGGATTTAGTCACTGTATGAAAGCTAATTAGGAAATTACTGCTACTGGATGTATTGAAGTTTGAGATAAAATAAACGCAGGCTGCACACACACACACACACACACACACACACACACACACACACACACACACACACACACACACACACACACACACACACACACACACATACACACACACACACACACCACAAACAAAACCACTGAAACCGTTACAATCACGTTTCATTTAGGCTGTATGTTTACAGCAGGCTACAAGGTTAACAACAACAAAAATGTCATGCAGAAGTGAGGTTTTCCCGTCTCTTTTTTGTCTGTCTCCTGTTTTTCATCTTTGGACACAACACTCGACACACCAGCTTGTCCAAAACAATCATGCAAGACACCATCGAGGGCGGGAGAATAAGAGGAAGACAGCGGAAGAACTGGCATGAGAACATCAAAGAATGGACCGGACTCCACACACGTGAGCTGCTGCCAGCGGCTGCCGACAGAGACAGATGGAGAAGGGAGGTTGCGTCTGCGGTCCTCAGGCTTCCCCCAACGACTACTTTGTAGTTATGGGACTGAGGAGGAGGAGGAGGAGGAGGTGCAATCCATTACTATGAGTTATGTCCCTTCTTTTTCCCCTGGCCCCTGGTAATACAGCCACACAGCTGCCTCAGGGTGCTCCTGTAGCGAGAACTCTGCCGGATGTAGATCCAGAAATTGACGGAGGAATTAAAGGCTTCGAACAGTCGTGTCAGTGCGATGGTCACTTTGAACGCATTACACAGGTGTCCTGTGACCAGAAATCCTGGCAGTCGACTAAACAACACCACTTCTTTAGCCACGTAGGGAATCATACACACCACGTAAACACAACACACCGTCACCAGCATCCGAATCACGCTCACTTCCTGTTTCTCTGATGACGTCATACTGGAGGCAGTCCTCCGACGCCATTCAGCGGCCATTTTGAGGCGGATGGTGATGGCGGTGGTGCAGACGACGACAACGACGAGAGAGATAGCTGGAATGGTGACGAGAATCATGTACATATAGAATACATCTATGATGGTTCTATGACGGATGTAGAAGGGGGTAAGGCGGGAGACGAAGGTGGAGGTGTTGGTGAGGGGGTTGCTGACTTCCACTGTCTCGTATTTCAGACCGACACAAACGATCTCAAGAACCAGAATCGTCACGGCCATCACTATGATCCCCACCCTCATGTACCTGGAAATGATAACGCTAAAAATACATCCTCATACTATGAGTGAAATTTTAATGCAAAAAGTAACTGAAATATAATTGAATCATCAAGTGTGTTTTCCATCCTGATAATCCATAACATCCTACATCTTTCAGGTTTACAGGTATTTCACTTCCCGAATTTCATTGAATGTATGAATGCGATGTAAACCAAGCTGGTTCGCTTACTCTGACAACAAGTGTGGCGAGGATCGGCCTTCGGGACGGGTGCAATAGCCGAGTGGTTAAAGCGCTGGACTTTCAATCTGAGGGTCCTGGGTTCAAATCTCGGTGCACCTGGTGGGTAAAGGGTGGAGATTTTTCCGATCTCCCAGGTCAACATATGTGCAGACCTGCTAGTGCCTGAACCCCCTTCGTGTGTATGCGCACGCAGAAGATCAAATACGCACGTTAAAGATCCTGTAATCCATGTCAGCGTTCGGTGGGTTATGGAAACAAGAATATACCCAGCATGCACACCCCCGAAAACGGAGTATGGCTGCCTACATGGCGGGGTAAATAAATAAAAACGGTCATACACGTAAAATGTTACATGTCTGTCTGAGTGTGTATGCGTGTGCGTCTGAAATCTGATTGAATGACACAGGAAACGAATGATGAGTGCCCAGTGGCAGCCGTCAGTCGGCTCTACCCAGGTAGGCAGCCTGTGGTGCAAATGTCCCCGTGTATGTAAAGCGCTTAGAGCTTGGTCTCTGACCGAGGATAGGCGCTATATAAGTATCCACATCAATCAAGTCTCTCCACATCACTCCTGTTGCCGTGACCCACTGCACCACCGCGGATACATGCGATGGAGGTCAACATTTTGACGTCATGTCCTCGTGCAGAGAGAGGGTTAACTCACTCAGTACGGCCAGTCCTCTCTTCTCCTCTACACAGACCCCTCGGATGTCCAATGGGTGTCTCAATGACCCAACCTTTAGCTTCCGTCGTCAGAATTGTGGTATTCTTTGTCAACATTCACCTCTTCTGTATAAGAGCCTTCCGCTTGCAATATTTTGATGATGGTAACTGGGGTGAAACGCTGTTAACGTCGTCTCTTTCGCCGTTCGTATGGAGAGAGTTAAAATGATCAAAACAAGAAAAAAAACAAAAACTGTTCAACCCTGACGATTTACAGCAGGCTTCCCTGCCATAGTGATGGGGAAAATGGAGACAACATACTGAATTCGACCGATTCTCACCTCGAAATCAGCTTGTTGTGGACAGGCCGGAAACACTGTAGAAGTTAGTTCTCTTTGCTTGTGGCTTATTCATTTATGTAGGGACTTGGAAACCATTTTAACGAAAGCATTTTCAAGTATTAACTACGATCTTCATTCCGATTTACTTTTTCAACATAACGACACACAGGGAAACAGGGCAGGTAGACAGAACGACACAAGAGAGACAGACAGACAGAAAGACAGACAGAGAGAGATGGGAAAAGAGAAAAAAACGATGAGGTCAAGGAAACAGAAAGACAGACAGACAGAGAGAAGAGAAGAGTAGATAATTATGACCTCACTTTGTCTTGAAGATCTTGGCAGCTTTCAGAGGACTGAGGATACATATACATCTCTCCAGTGCTATGATGGTTGTGATGGTGTTGGAGATGGCCAGGAACGCCAGGTAACTGCCCAGGACAGGACCGTTATGACGCTGAAGCCAGTAGTTGCCGGCCACAGGGTCCAGCAGACTGATGACAGCGTAGGACTTGCCACACATCAGGAACAGCAGGAAGCCTGTGTCTGACACTGCCAGACTGACAGAACCAGAAAGCAGCCATGCAGCAAGCTTGCAAGCAACATGAAAGACGATAACAGCGGCATTCTGTGGGGAGCATTGATGTGGGAGGGGATGTTTGGAAGCAACGCCAGAATTGTGAAAGGTACCCATCATTCAGAAAAGAAGGCATTCAAACAATATTGCAGAAACACAGGACTAAAAACAGGAACAGAGATAATCAACGAAAAGACAAACCATATAAAACAGCTTTGTCACAGTCCAGTTGGTAATCTATACATGCATGTTGATCGGAGTTCTGATGAGGTTGGAACCCAGCTGGCTGCACAAAGTCACACCAGGTCTGTTGTTTACTTTCCAGCCACTACAACTACGATTTCAGATATCAGAGCCTGTCGGAAGGAGAACAGTAGTAAGCAGGCCAAAAAGGTTAACACTAGCAGATTGAAAAAGACCCAGCTCAGCAATGCCATTCAGCTTGAAAAAGACGAGGCAATGATGCGAAAGTTTGTTCACCAAGCCTGCAGAAAAAGGGTGAAGTCTGAAGTGAATTAAATATTATGCTTTCTCTTTCTCCAGTCACTGACACTCACCCTCTCCATTTTAGATTTTGTACTCTATCTTTTCCATGTTCTCTGTCTGTCTGTCTGTCTGTCTGTCTCTCTTCCTTTCTTAGTTCCCTCCCCCTTGCCCCCACCCCCCTCCCCTCCACCTCAACCGCCCCCCTTTTCATTCGAATATACAGAAATGTCGATTTCTAATTAATAATAACAATCATCATTATGACAGAAATGATAATAATCCAAATGATAAAATAATATCATTTATTTTCAGTCTAATATCATCATTTTAGATGAACAGACTATAAATAAATAAACGAAACTAAATCTGAAGTACTCAGTTAACACGGTGTGTGATTCCAAAGGGTGTGTCAAATGGCAAAAGCATAGAGTTGTTTCACATGTCAGGCAGTAAATATGAATTTTAAAAAAGTGACACATAATAAACAAGGAATGCAATCTCCGTTTTTATGTCTAAAGGATTTCGGAAGGTAATCTGTTGATGTGTGGATACATCTAAATGAATTGTCCATTTGGTACAGACAGCATGCACGCCAAATTTGCAGACCCTCAATGGAAAGGAAAAAAACATTTAACTAGCATCCAGAAATATTTTGAAGCTGCAAATCCAGTGTGTGACTATGTTCTGTTCCAATTCCATTGCATTTGTCTACATTGATAAAGCCAGGACATTGACCACTTTGGTGATGGTCCCAGGTCAGGTGCAATGGCGTAATTTACTTAGCAACGTGAGTAACCGAAGCCGAACTAATTAATTGATATAAGAAATATATAAATAAGCCTTAATGGAACAGGTAAGACGGGGGATTGATTCTGACATTACGAAATATTGAAATCAATCGACAATAAGATCAGGTGTGTGCAATCCAATCAACTCCAATCTAATGCAACTCAATGCAGTACAAGACAGCACAATGCAATGAAAGCATATGAACCACCGAGTCCCTCACCTGAACAGACACAGGTGAATCCTGTCTGACAGTCCCTGCCGAGCAAAGACAGCCATGTTGATGACGTTGGTGATGACGCCACAAGTCACGAGGACAGGAAGTATCCCAACGTACATCACGAAATCCAGCGTTTCCGCAACAAAGGGGCTGATAACGTTCCTGGGGTTGTCACACGGTATGAAGAAAGCGGGAGGGAGGGTGACGGTGTGGTTCGTTCTGTCGATGTACCTGGTCACATCCTGTGGTGGAACTACAGACACTGCAGTGTACAGGTGTGGGGGGGACGGTGGGGGTGCCTCCCACGTCGTGTTACCTGTCATCGCCTTTCCTCTCCTGTCCAGTTAGATGATGATGATGATGATGATGGTGATGGTGGTGATCATCATGATGATTGTGGTGATGGTGGTGTTGATGATGATGATGATGATGGTGGTGGTGATGGTGGTGATGATGATGATGATGATGATGATGGTGGTGATGATGATGATGATGGTGGTGGTGATGGTGGTGATCATGATGATGATGATGATGGTGAGTGGTGGTGATGGTGGTGATCATGATGATGATGATGATGGTGATGGTGACCATCATGATGATGGTGGTGATGGTGGTGATCATGATGATGATGATGGTATTGGTGGTGATGATCATGATGATGATAGTGATGATCATTATGATGATGGTGGTGATGGTGATGATGATGATGGCAGTGATGGTGATGATGATGATGAAAATGATGGTGATGGTTGTAGTGATGATCAAGGTGATGGTGATGATGATGAAAATAGTGATGATGATGGTGGTGGTGGTAATGGTGATGATGATAGTGATGATGATGGTGATTATGGTGATGATGATGATGATGATAATGATGAGAAGAAGAAGAGGAAGGAGGAGGAGGAAGAGAAAGAAGGAGGAAAAGATGAAGAAGGAAGAGGAGGCAGAGAAGAAGAAGAAGAAGAAGAACACAGATGTACGCTCACACCATCCAGGCCAGAAGCTCGTGACATTTACAGCAAAATGTTACATATGCATAAACATACACGTTTCAAGAACGCCTATACATGAACAAGCATGTGCACACACACACACACACGCACACACACACACACACACACACACGCACACACACACACACACACGCACGCACGCACGCACACACACACACACACACACACACACACACACACACACACACACACACACACACACATACACACACGCAAGCAAACACACCCGCACGCGCGTACACATGACCAGGAAAAGTTCCACGAGCTCATTAAATTGTGTCAATATGATGGAAGGTAGTACGAACAAGGGGTACTGTTAGAGCCTTTACAAAGAATACCACAATTCTTACGACGGAAGCTAAAGGTTGGGTCATTGAGACACCCACTGGACATCCGAGGGGTCTATGTAGAGGAGAAGAGAGGACTGGCCGTACTGAGTGAGTTAAAACTGTAATGAGCAGTCCCTTGATGGACCTGGAAGGGCGGTTTGTTTCATACCACAGCGCCAAGTTTGGGCAAACAATGCTCACCTCCAGATTTTTTTTTTTTCTTTCTTTCTTTCTTTCTTCGTTTTTTAACAACAACAACAATAATAATAATAATAACAATAACAATAATAATAATAATAATACTAACAACAACAACAACAATAATCATCATAATTATCAGTATTATTCTTATTGTTATTAGTATATTATTATTATTATTAACGTGTGGCCGATTAACGCCGATATTTTCTCCCCCTCCATTAGACCTTGAGTGGTGGTCTGGACGCTAGTCATTCGGATGAGACGATAAACCGAGGTCCCGTGTGCAGCATGGCGTATTTGTGAGCGCACATTTTGCATGGACGCATGTACTCAAAACCAAACGTATGAGTACACGCATACAAACACAATGGACGCATCACATTTCTGCTGCATCTGCTCCTGTCTCAATACTATTTTCCTGCTGTTACCACCGCTACAACAACAACTACTGCTACTACTACCACCTCCACCACCACGACTACTACGACTACTGCTGCCGCTGTAACTGATGTTAATGCTGCTGATGCGAAAGCCAAAACATATTGTCCTCCACATGTCATGAAGATGCACGTGTTGATTCAGAGTGTGTCTGACGGGTGCAATAGCCGAGTGGTTAAAGCGTTGGACTTTCAATCTGAGGGTCCTGGGTTCGAATCACGGTGACGGCGCCTGGTGGGTAAAGGGTGGAGATTTTTACGATCTCCCAGGTCAACATATGTGCAGACCTGCTAGTGCCTGAACCCCCTTCGTGCGTAAACGCATGCAGAAGATCAAATACGCACGTTAAAGATCCTGTAATTCATGTCAGCGTTCGGTGGGTTATGGAAGCAAGAACATACCCAGCATGCACATCCCCGAAAGCGGAGTATGACTGCCTACATGGCGGGGTAAAAACGGTCATGCACGTAAAAGCCCACTCGTGTACATGCGAGTGAACGTGGGAGTTGCAGCCCACGAACGCAGAAGAAGAAGAAGAAGAAGAAGATTCACAGTGTGGAGCATGAGCAGCGCCTAGAATGACAGGGAGTCCATTTCTGATAACGCCTTTTCCTGCCACCTTTTTCTTCAACACCTGTCTGCTTCGTGCTTCATTAGCTCACCCGAACCCCCCTTTCATAGCTTGTCTCCAGTGAGCACGCATCCAAGCGCTGTATTTTCCCTTCTTTATACCGGTGGCAACATAAATCGAATCTCTTTTGTACATGACCCTAAAAGAAGCACGAACGTCCGATATCACAAGACCCAGTCCTAGGTTTGCCACAGAATCAATCTTTGGGGCTTCTCTCTCCTCTACCCCGTGGACAGGTCACGAAGTCGTTCTCTGAGGACTCATATCACGCCTGGCTTTTTGGAACCTCTCTTCATCTTGATATACCAGGGATATGTCTGAAGTTGTGCAAACGGCAAAAGTCCGGCTTCTTCCGCTGTCTGCATTGCAGTGTCCACACTGACTGCCATACACGGAGGTGCTGAGCACGCATTCCTGGTAGATCTTCAGTTTAGTGTTTAAAAATCATCATCTTGTGCCGTCAATCTCTTCATTTTCATGGTGATGACAGCCTTCGTATTTGTAGCTTTGATATCAGCAAGAAAGCGGACATTGCCGGAGATGATGGAGAATCAGTGAGCAGGTTCAAGACTGAAGCGTCAAAAGGAGATGCAGGGTGGCGTGTTGGTATTCTGACGCATGGCCGCTGTTTTGTTTCTGATGAGCTTGGCAGATGTGGTGTAGCGTATATGGATTTGACCGAACGCAGTGACGCCTCCTTGAGCTACTGATACTGATACTGATACTGACTGTGTGGTAGCTGAGCCTGGGAGTGCTAGCGTACCATTCGGAGTGGAGACCGCCATCGTGACCCTCTGACATGACTCTCTAGAATTTGCTGACCCGGGACGGTTTGACATGGACTCGCGTGCAGGAGTGGAACTGGAGTGAAAGATGGAACCTTAAGTCAGACTGTGAGTATGGGGTAATTTACGAAACTTACCACTTTGTTTCTTTGTTCAGTAATGATGGATCATGTTGAGAATTGTAATAGACTGCATGATAGATGTGTTCCCTGCACTTACTTTAATGATAATAATAATGGTACTTATATAGCGCTGAATCTTGTGCATAGACAAATCTAAGCGATTTCGCACCAGTCATTCTCACGCACGCATAACTCTAAAACTGGAGAAACTAAAGACAAGGAAGAGGCAGGGAAGGGAGGCTATTTTGGGAAGAGGTGGGTTTTAAGGCCAGACTTTAAAGAGCTGAGTGTGGAGACTTGACGAAGCGAAAGAGGAAGTTCATTCCAATTGCAAGGTCCAGAGAAAGACGACTTTAATAATTTATGACTGCACCGGTATCAGCCAGAGCTGACAAATACAAACACATGCGTTGTTAAAAACACCCTGGAAGAAGTAGGCGTTAAGTAGATGACACTCGGCTGTGAGATACTTGCTGGTGACAAGCTGGCAAAACGTGGTGCGAATGACGAGCACCCAGACAGCAGTGCCAGATACAGTGACAATAAAGCTTCATCAGATCACTGCCGAAGCCAAGGACAGAGGATGACGTCACCTCGTGTCCAGAGAGCAGCACGTGATCCTGGTGAGGCCAGGGGCTGCTCACACGACCCAGCCCTTCCAGCTGGACACAGCCGGTTCACTGCTCACACGAGCCAGCCCTTCCAGCTGGACACAGCCGGTTCACTGCTCACACGAGCCAGCCCTTCCAGCTGGACACAGCGGGTTCACTGCTCACACGACCTTCTTCTTCTTCTTCTTCTGCGTTCACTCGTATGCACACGAGTGGGCTTTTACGTGTATGACCGTTTTTACCCCGCCATGTAGGCAGCCATACTCCGTTTTCGGGGGTGTGCATGCTGGGTATGTTCTTGTTTCCATAACCCACCGAACGCTGACATGGATTACAGGATCTTTAACGTGCGTATTTGATCTTCTGCTTGCATATACACACGAAGGGGGTTCAGGCACTAGCAGGTCTGCACATATGTTGACCTGGGAGATCGTAAAAATCTCCACCCTTTACCCACCAGGCGCCGTCACCGTGATTCGAACCCGGGACCCTCAGATTGACAGTCCAACGCTTTAACCACTCGGCTATTGCGCCCGTCAGCTCACACGACCCAGTCCTTCCAGCTGACACCTTCACCAATCTGACCCACGTCCGGAGAACCAGACAGCCGACCACATTTTACAAAGATGCTTCGTTCTTCGACAGAAGTGGAGTGATGGCCAAGAGGTAACGCGTCCGCCTAGGAAGCGAGAGAATCTGAGCGCGCTGGTTCGAATCACGGCTCAGCCGCCGATATTTTCTCCCCCTCCACTACACCTTGAGTGGTGGTCTAGGCGCTAGTAATTCGGATGAGACGATAAATTGAGGTCCCGTGTGCAGCATGCACTTAGCGCACGTAAAAGAACCCACGACAACAAAAGGGTTGTTCGTGGCAAAATTCTGTAGAAAAATCCACTTCGATAGGAAAAACAAACAAAACTGCACGCAGCAAAAAATACCAAAAAGGGGTGGCGCTGTAGTATAGCGACGCGCTCTCCCTGGGGAGAGCAACCCGAATTTCACACAGAGAAATCTGGTGTGATAAAAAGAAATACAAAATACAAATACAAGAGCGACTGGTGGTGTGGCTGTCCGATACTTCACTCACCAACACGCTCCACTGGAAGGTCTTGGGGGGAAAACCAAATGAACAAAACAGTAAAGCGATATCATTCATGGCTGCATACAGTTTAATTGTGTATCCAGCGAACGCGCAGAGGCAGAAGACTCAGTTCAGCATACCCAACTCCAGGCAGGACTGGCGTCTGCTGAAACAACGAGAGAGCCAGCCCATCCAAGTGCATCGAATGAGAATACATTGTCAAGTGTGCACTACAGCACTGCAAGCCCAGAATTGAAAGAACTAAAATAATTGATTTCATGAAGGTTGATACTTGCATGTTCAATGTTCTTTATTGGGCTTTGGTGGTAAGTTACCGTTCCAAATGGTCTCTTGCACATTGGCGCTAATTCGCACAAACATTTGCGCATTATGTGTTGCACGCAGTCATTTGTGCGTATTGGCACCAGTGCTCCCAAGATCACAAATGAGCGCACGTGCACATAGACAGGAAGAAGGAAATCACTCTACATCTGGAGAGCAGTATGGTTTTTACACATATTTTATACATTGTACGTTGTGATTCGAGAACCGTTCTATGAAATGTAACGGATCAATCTGCAGACGGATAATGGCTGCCTCACCAATGGGCAAGTCTTTCATTACATTACATCAACTCCACAGAGGTTGTAATGTGAATGAATCTGTCCACGGTTCGCTGAGCCCGTTGAGATAATCAGCCGAATGTGCTGTAACTAGGGACTATCATATATATATATATGTGTGTGTGTGTGTGTGTGTGTGTGTGTGTGTGTGTGTGTGTGTGTGTGTGTGACGATTCATTACAATGGTTTCTGATGTGGTCAGCCACCGAGTCACGCTTAAGAAGGAAATGGAGAGTTTCGTCAGATGCACTACACCCCAGTATCTGATCTGTTTGGATAACATCTTCGTTCACCTCAGCAATGGAACCCGGTGCAGTTCCAACGTCGGATGTCACGTGCAAGCCCGGGAAATGTGTTCTGGGACCAGACGGTGAAGGCCTGAAGGGACGCCGTGACGAGTTCCAGACAGGCTCCAGCAAGGAGGATGGGGAGACTTTAATAGGACCCGGCAGGTATCGCGATGAATTGTGTATCCTAACAGAACGGCAGACACAGCACGTTTGACTGACTTGGAGATTAAGGCACAGTCTGGTGAAATGCGGGACGTCTTACAGCAAGCGGTTTATGGCATGCCCACTCTAAAGTCCGTTCTGCCTTTTCCCGATCTTTCAAAGACTTCCATCCTTGGATATGATGTCTTCAACGGTGCAGTGGATTCCATCATGAGGTAGGGTGAAAGTAAAAAAAAAAAACCGAACCAAAACAAAACAAAACAAAACAAAAACAAACAAACAAACAAACAAAAACCCACTATACTGCCCCCCCCCCAACCCCCCACCACCACCACCCACCCCCCGCACCCCTCCTCTTTCCAAAAACGAAAGAAAATGTGCTCCATGACATGCACACAACAAACGTTAGAAAGTGGTATGGAAAAGACACCTGCTGTGTTGGATAGTAATGATGTGCAGCACCAGCAAGTTTAGTTCAGTTCAGTAGCTCAAGGAGGCGTCACTGCGTTCGGACAAATCCATATACGCTACACCACATCTGCCAAGCAGATTCCTGACCAGCAGCGTAACCTAACGCGCTTAGTCAGGCCTTGAGGAAAAAAAAAGGGGTGGGGGGTCAATAAATAATAGATAAATACATTAAAAAACAAAACAAAAAAAAACACCATCAAGGGCACACGTTGGAGTGAAGTTCACAGCACTGGGTGGTCTCCCTTCCCCACTGACCCCTCCTCACACACAGCTCTGTAGCGGTGATCCCACAATGATACCACGCAAGGCCTCCTGTTTCATGTCATACCACATGGTCACGCCTGTCGCCACACACAGTGGAGTATTTCAATGGTATCGATGATAACGGAGTTTGTGGTTGAAAGGGGACACCTTTAACAATGAATCACCAGAAATAAAGTCATCATCGGGACGTGGTGGCGGTCTCCAGCCTCCACTCTGGCTCCGCGACTAAGCCATTATTGTCGTTAGTAGGTGGTGTCCTGAGTGCGTTGAATCAGAACAGGCACCACTGAACACCACCGAAGTGACTCAGCAGCAGTGCAGGGTCTCCTCTGGTGTGTGGCCTCCTGGCGACCTAACATCGATGGTTCCCCGCGGACTGCATACGCTAGAACTGTGACGGACGAACCCGGGTGTGGTCGTGTACGGGGGAATCTAAATGAGCGGCGTGGGTGTGTAATGCCACTGAAACGGTGCAGATGATGGGGCAGCAAAAATAGAATAAAATAAATAATTTTTTTTTAATAAAGTCATCGATTGGTATGCCTGCGCCAGGAAAAGGCGAGAGGCGGGATGAAAGAACAATGCCCTCAAATATTTCTTTATCGCAGTTCTGTTTGGAATTTTTTAAGGCAAAAATACACATGCAACCAAATGAAAAATAAGGAAATACTATTTTAGTGCATTTAAACGGCATCATATCCTTCATCATTACGAACATGATTGATGAACAGACACAGATGTTATCAGGGAAACAAAATATGCTTGGGTCCAATTTTTCCACTTAGTCCATTGAATGAGCTATTCAAGTGTGAAAGGTTGGACTCATGCACCTTTGTTAAAAACAAATGATTATATCAAGGTTTCAATTCTATTCAACAGACAACGCGAGGATACGTTCGCCAAGGCTAGAAAAATGACCGTTTGAAGGTAATGACATAATTGTTATATGAATTAATAAGTGGAGTGATGGTCTTGAGGTAACGCGTCCGCCTAGAAAGCGAGAGAGAATCTGAGCGCGCTGGTTCGAATCACGGCTCAACCGCCGATATTTTCTCCCCCTCCACTAGACCTTGAGTGGTGGTCTGGACGCTAGTCATTCGGATGAGACGATAAACCGAGGTCCCGTGTGCAGCATGCACTTAGCGCACGTAAAAGAACCCACGGCAACAAAAGGGTTGTTCCTGGCAAAATTCTGTAGAAAAATCCACTTCGATAGGAAAAACAAATAAAACTGCACGCAGGAAAAAATACAACAAAATGGGTGGCGCTGTAGTGTAGCGACGCGCTCTCCCTGGGGAGAGCAGCCCGAATTTCACACAGAGAAATCTGTTGTGATAAAAAGAAATACAAATACAAAGAAGAATTTGTGGAAGGGGGGCCTGGGGGACGGGGGAAGAAAAAGAAAA
>NC_134891.1:1992500-2000000 GCF_041734735.1 Babylonia areolata | reverse complement strand
ACCACTAGGCCATCTCTCCACATCTATTTTCAACTTGCACGGGTTGGTCGTGCTTCGATGGGCGCAATAGCCGAGTGGTTAAAGCGTTGGACTGTCAATCTGAGGGTCCCGGGTTCGAATCACGGTGACGGCGCCTGGTGGGTAAAGGATGGAGATTTTTCCGATCTCCCAGGTCAACATATGTGCAGACCTGCTAGTGCCTGAACCCCCTTCGTGTGTATATGCAAGCAGAAGATCAAATACGCACGTTAAAGATCCTGTAATCCATGTCAGCGTTCGGTGGGTTATGGAAACAAGAACATACCCAGCATGCACACCCCCGAAAACGGAGTATGGCTGCCTACATGGCGGGGTAAAAACGGTCATCCACGTAAAAGCCCACTCGTGTGCATACGAGTGAACGCAGAAGAAGAAGAAGAAGAAGGTCGTGCTTCAAGAAACTGGAACGGGAAGGAGTTGGGTGAAAAAAAGCGAAAGTTCTGAAAATGTATCAAATACAGTCGATGTTTGGCCAGCAGAGCTTGAGGCATGTGATCCATTCAGTTAATACTCTTCACTCGGAGATTGTGTGTGATAATGTGTTTTATTTTAAAACGATAAAAACTTTTTTGAGCACATAACAACAACAGCAGCTGCAACAACGGTTGAATAAACAAACAAATGATATAATAATGATAATAATAATAATGATAATTTAACAAACACCAGGCCACATTTTTAATAATTAGCAAACACCAGGCCACATTTTTCTCAAAGCACCATATTTACAAACCACTTTATGAACGAATGTACAGGTCTGAGGCATACACATTTGCGCATGTACACGCGCAAGCGCGCGTTTGGTTATGGCTGACCGTGCCTGCGTGAGCCCAGAGGTGCAAGGGTTACAGTCTGGATAGTGTGTGTGCTATTGCTAAAGGGGCACATACCAACCTCTGTTTCCAAAACAACAACAACAACAGAGAGAGAGAGAGAGAGAGAGAGAGAGAGAGAGAGGAAAGAGTTAAACGGAAACCCTGGGTGCAGTTGGTATTCTCTCTGTGGAAGAGAGCCACTTGCATTCCTCTGATATTTCGTCCCCTACAGACACCTCGGATATCTCGGCGTTGGCGGCAAATCATTCTCCCCCATGGCCAGTGAATCCAAGGCGTTCACACAGGAAGCGAGAGAACCCCAACGTTGTTCTGCAGCCTGCTGCATGTGCTTTTCCACGCGGCTTTCTGGACCACTGCTGACGGCTTTCTGGACCACTGCTGACACGGCTTTCTGGACCACTGCTGACGGCTTTCTGGACCACTGCTGACGGTTTTCTGGACCACTGCTGACGGCTTTCTGGACCACTGCTGACGGCTTTCTGGACCACTGCTGACGGCTTTCTGGACCACTGCTGACGGCTTTCTGGACCACTGCTGACGGGTCGTTGTGATGTGCGCGGGGCAGGCAATGCTTTTTGGACAGTACAGCCTTTTCTTCCTCACCATTTTCATCAAACCAGCCATGTCGGTAGTGCGTGGAAGGTCCGAGCACCGCCAATGAGTGGACAGTGTCACAGAAGCATTTCCAGTTCCTCTCCGCGCTGTCCTATTTCATATGTCCTATATTAGCAAGCTCACTCTCCAGGTCTTCCACGAGGGAATCAGCTACAGGACGATTTCCCAGCTTGGACACATCGAGTGTTTCATTCAGTTAGATTCCAGTGCTAAAATCGGGGGTCAATCCAAAACGTCCAGTCGCAGAGAGGAAGGCGGAAGACTGTCCGGAAGATTGTTGATGAGAAGGTTGATGAGAAGGTTGATGAGAAGGTTGTGGGCTGAGCGGGTCTTCACGAAGACCACGCTGCTACACTTGCCAACTCCATTTTCCCAATGATTCTTCGCAAGGCTGAAGAGCTGCACTAATTCCTGTTTTAAAATCACCAAGTAATTACAACTTGTAAGTGCCACGCACCAAACACAAGCATGAGTCCATTCTTCAGGTAAAAACAGCACAACAAGTAACGGAACAACGGAACACAACCCGATCACTTCTGGCGGCAGAGTCATATTGTAGGCAGCAGCAGCATGCCTCTGAAGTCACAGTGGTAATACCCCGAGTCATCCCACCCCCAGTAATCCTTCACCGGACTGTCAGCCCGGACCCAAACCTCGTGCCCCGCTTTCAGCCACGCCACCAAGGTCCCCGTTTGTCCCCGGTGATCGCCTTGAACGACACAGCGTGACAGGCCACCCAGGTCCACGTGGCCACACACTGTCTTGCCTGGCCGGTGACTCACCACGGTGGCCATGAAGCAATAGAGGCCAGCAATGGGCGCCGTGAAGACGCCCACGTCCGCATTGTAGCGATTCCCTTTGTTGTACTCCACACTCTTGAACCTCATGTGCCCGTGGTGCTGTGTTGTGTCCTTGTCCAGTCCCCAAGCGAAAAACTGAAGTCTGCCTTCTCCTGCAACACAGACATGTTTGACAAGATTGATTCCAATCTGACGGGCGCAATAGCCGAATGGTTAAAGCGTTGGACTGTCAATCTGAGTGTCCCGGGTTCGAATCACGGTGACGGCGCCTGGTGGGTAAAGGGTGGAGATTTTTACGATCTCCCAGGTCAACATATGTGCAGACCTGCTAGTGCCTGAACCCCCTTCGTGTGTATATGCAAGCAGAAGATCAAATACGCTCGTTAAAGATCCTGTAATCCATGTCAGCGTTCAGTGGGTTATGGAAACAAGAACATACCCAGCATGCACACCCCCGAAAACGGAGTATGGCTGCCTACATGGCGGGGTAAAAACGGTCATACACGTAAAAGCCCTCTCGTGTGCATACGAGTGAACGCAGAAGAAGAAGATTCCAATAAATCCCCATGGGGACACACGAAAAAAACAAAATGGGCAAAAAGCAAACAACGCATGGCAACAATGTCTGTTGCAATGTTGCACAGAACATGACGGACTTGTAAATAAGTGACTGAAATAATGTTTAGAGTATTAACTGAACACAAAGCATCTGACTTCACATAACGCAAATTGCACAAACAAAAACTGCCCCAGAGTGTGTAGAAATCTGGCCTAGTGGAATGGTCATGTTTCAAAAAAACATTGCATGATAATTTTTTTTTTTAAATAGATTTAGACAGTTTCAGTAAAGATGATTTCTTTTTTGTTGTAAGCAACTGACCTAGAGTCATTCGTTTTGACGTGGTATAGTATAGTATAGTATAGTATAGTATGGTATGGTATAGTATGGTATGGTACGGTATGGTACACAGTCACCAGTATTTTCTCCCCCTCCACTAGACCTTGAGTGGAGGTCTGGACGCTAGTCAATCAGATGAGATGATAAACCGAGGTCCCGTGTGCAGCAGGCACTTAGTGCACGTGAACGAAAAGCGCACGGCAACAAAAGGGCAATTCCTGGCAAAATACTGTTGAAGCAAGCAATCAGTTTAAAAAAAAAAAAAAAAAAAAAAAAAAAAGGAAACGAGGAAATAAGGTGGCGGTCTCAGTATAGCGACGCGCTCTCCCTGGTGGAAAGCAGCCCGAATTTCACACACAGAAATTGTGCTGTGACAGAGCAGTAATACAAACCAACACATTACAATGCAATGCAATGCAATGCAATACAGTACAATAAAACGCAATACAACAAACACAATACAATGCATAACAAATAGTCGAGAGCTTTAACTCTCTCCATTCGCAAGGTACACAACTTCAAGTCAGTGCTTACGCACTTTAAAGCCGAGGGCAGACAGACCCTTTGGGGCCATCAAGCGTGCCCCTGCCCTCTAATTCACGTGCTTCGCGTGCTACAGGGCCGGATGTCCAGTGGGCTTATCAGTCTCGGACACACACACACACACACACACACAGAGAGAGGCTCCGTCGGCGTATCCTGCTGGCAGGAGTTTGTTTGGCTGTGCGACAGTTGTGCTTGAAGCTGTATGACCAGGCAGCCCCGTTTTAGAAAGGACGGGTTTATTGACTGCCCACAGTACTCTGTGTGTGTGTGTGTGTGTGTGTGTGTGTGTGTGTGTCAGTATCAGTAGCTCAAGGAGGCATCACTGCGTTCGGTCAAATCCATATACGCTACACCACATCTGCCAAGCAGATGCCTGACCAGCAGCGTAACCCAACGCGCTTAGTCAGGCCTTGAGAAAATAAATAAATAAATAAATAAATAATAATAAATTTTTAAAATATAAAAAAGATAAATTAAAAAAGATAAAAATAAAAATAAAATAAATAAAATAAAGTATAAAAAAATTAATAACAATAATAACAATAATTTTTTTTAATGATAATCACATAATAATAAAATATTTAAAAAAGACAACAACAATAATGATAATAATAATAATAATAATAATGTGTGAATACAAATGAAGTGTGGATGCTGCGGTGGTAGTCTGGATGTTCAACAGTGTGACGATCCATACCATGCAAAACACTCTGAGGCAACTCAATCACTGAGGGGCAAAACAACAGAAAAGTATAGAAGCAGCCCCACACCTTGTAAACAATAAAACGAAAACCAGATACACACATACACATAAAAAAAAAAAAAAAAAAAAGAGAGAGAGAGAGAGAGAGAGTTGTAAGTGACAGCAAAAACATAACCTATATATGTACAAATACTTACCCGGTGTTGAGAGAAAGAGAGAGATTCAAGATGGTTTATTCATGTATAGGCCTGGGCTCCTTATGAAGGGGAATGTGAACGTTTTACAATAATTACATCACGATATTGTGAGCATCAATAAACAGAGAGAGAGACAGAGACTGACAGACAGACAGACAGACAGACAGCGTAATCTTCTATTCCACAATGAGGACAGACTAACCCAGTCTCCTCTCCAAAGCTGTCATGGCTGAATTCGCCTTCACTAACAACTCTTCAAACGCTCCCATAGATGACGTCATGTTGTCCTGGTTCTGTTGCACTGACGTCACGTTGTCCTCGTTCTGTTGCAGAGACGTCATCATCTGCATCATGTCTGTCTTCAGTTTGTGCACTTCAGTGGTCAGCGCGTGATTGTTCTGTTGCAGTGACGTCATGTCCTTTTCCTGTTGCAGTGATGTCACATCCTTGTTCTGTTGCAGTGACGTCACTCTGTCCAAGTTCTGTTGCAGTGACGTCTTCACCTGTACCATGTCTGTCTTCATCTTGTTCACATTAGTAGTCAGAGTGTCCATGTTCTGTTGCAGTGACGTCATGTCGTCCTGGTTCTGTTGCAGTGACGTCATGTCCTTTTCCTGTTGCAGTGATGTCACATCCTTGTTCTGTTGCAGTGACGTCACTCTGTCCATGTTTTGTTGCAGTGACGTCTTCACCTGTACGTTGTCTGTCTTCATCTTGTCCACATTAGTAGTCAGAGTGTCCATGTTCTGTTGCAGTGACGTCATGTCGTCCTGGTTCTGCCGCAGTGATGTTTTCATCCGTGCTATGTATGTCGTCATCTTGTCCACTTCAGAAGTCACTGAGTCCTCGTTCTGTTGCAGTGATGTCTTCGTCTGTTCTATGTACAGCTTCATTTTGTCCATCTCTGACGTTATGTTGTCCTGGTTCTGTTGCAGTGACGTCTTCATCTGTACCATATCTGTCTTCATTTTGTCCATCTCTGACGTTATGTTGTCCTGGTTCTGTTGCAGTGACGTCTTCATCTGTACTATATCTGTCTTCATTTTGTCCATCTCTGATGTTATGTTGTCCTGATTCTCTTGCAGTGACGTCTTCATCTGCTTTACGTTTATCTTAATTTTTTCCATCTCTGACGTCACGATGTCCTTGTTCTGTTGTAATGACGTCTTCATCTGTTGTATGTCTGTCGTCACGCTGTTCTGGTCTGTGACAACTTTGCTGTGTTCTGCCTGAAACGTGTGAAGGTATAACCTCAGTTCAGCGTATTTCTGCTGAAGCTCTTGGTGATCTGCTTGAAGTTTGTTGAGGTCGGATTGAGCTTTGGAGTGACTGGTTTGCAGAGCCATGAATCCTTTGTCAGGATCCGAAAAGACAGCTGTCAGCTGGCTGTTCTTCTCATCCAGGGCTGTCTGATGTCGAAAAAGAAGAGATGTCTTTTCTTCCAGTTGGGTGAACCTGACAGTAAGGTCTTCAAGCTTCCTGGTCAGTCCATCCATTTCCGGCACTGGTTCTTGAGGAGGGTCAGATTTGAGATGACTCGAGTCCTAGACTCCTTGGCAGGTGATGTGTGTGGATTGTCAGACTAGGGGGAGACTGCCAGACGGGTGAACGACTCAGTGGACGTAAGGGTAGATCTTGATGATCGCAACACAAGACAACAGCAGCTGATGACGTGACAGTGTCGTGTCGTGGCAGATACGATGTCTTTCTCTGTCTGTCTGCGGTAGACCTGGAAACACACACGTCATCAGTTCAATTTGGATGGGTGTTTGATGTTCGGACGACAGATTGATTAATGGAATCATGAAGCGCAGTGACTCATGTGTGTGTGTGTGTGTGTGTGTGTGTGTGTGTGTGTGTGTGTGTGTGTGTGTGTGTGTGTGTGTGCGTGCATGCGTGCGTGTACGTGTGCTTGTGTATACGTATGCGCGTGTGGGCATATGTGTGTGCATTTATTTAAGTACATGGGCAGCACCATCTCCACAGATGGTCCACTGGTCAGAGAGATTACAGCCAGGACACAGAAAGTATGACAAGAACGCTCCTCACCAAAACGTGCACATGCTGAATTTCTCCACAATCACTGTTGCACAGCTGCAAAACACGGACTGTGCCGTACACACACATCAAACGGCTGGAGAAATTCCACACACGTTCCTTGCGGTCAGCCATGCAGGTACGCTGCAAGACCAGTTCAGAAACCAACAAGCCCTGCACAGAGCCGGCACTACAAGCATCGAACCCAGGATCCTCCAGGCCCAGCATCTTTGACATCCAGACAGGCGCAATAGCCGAGTGGTTAAAGCGTTGGACTTTCAATCTGAGGGTCCCGGGTTCGAATCACGGTGACGGCGCCTGGTGGGTAAAGGGTGGAGAATTTTATGATCTCCCAGGTCAACATATGTGCAGACCTGCTAGTGCCTGAACCCCCTTCGTGTGTATATGCAAGCAGAACATCAAATACGCACGTTAAAGATCCTGTAATCCATGTCAGCGTTCGGTGGTTTATGGAAACAAGAACATACCCAGCATGCACACCCCCGAAAACGGAGTATGGCTGCCTACATGGCGGGTTAAAAACGGTCATACACGTAAAAGCCCACTCGTGTGCATACGAGTGAACGCAGAAGAAGAAGAAGAAGAAAAAGTTGACATCCACATGGAAGGCACCAGAATTCCACAACAGCCCTTCTATGGGGATCTGACGCATGGCAGACTGGACCAGTTATAGAGGTAGAAGAAAGAAAACCTCAAAACCGACCTCAAGTGGGAAAGCCTTCAGTCTTGGCAACAGGAGACTGGAAGTAACAGTCGTGCCCCTAAAGAACTGCGCAGTGAAGATATTTGAGGGAGACCGCCGCTGGCG
>NC_134891.1:1960000-1987500 GCF_041734735.1 Babylonia areolata | reverse complement strand
AACAGCTCCACTGTTGTCTGTGTGTTTAACAGCACATCTTACACTGTCAGTACAACACAGACAGGCCTTCAAACAGCTCCACTGTTGTCTGTGTGTTTAACAGCACATCTTACACTGTCAGTACAACACAGACAGCCCTTCAAACAGCTCCACTGTTGTCTGTGTGTTTAACAGCACATCCTACACTGTCAGTACAACACAGACAGCCCTTCAAACAGCTCCACTGTTGTCTGTGTGTTTAACAGCACATCCTACACTGTCAGTACAACACAGACAGCCCTTCAAACAGCTCCACTGTTGTCTGTGTGTTTAACAGCACATCTTACACTGTCAGTACAACACAGACAGCCCTTCAAACAGCTACACTGTTGTCTGTGTGTTTAACAGCACATCTTACACTGTCAGTACAACACAGACAGCCCTTCAAACAGCTCCACTGTTGTCTGTGTGTTTAACAGCACATCTTACACTGTCAGTACAACACAGACAGCCCTTCAAACAGCTCCACTGTTGTCTGTGTGTTTAACAGCACATCCTACACTGTCAGTACAACACAGACAGCCCTTCAAACAGCTCCACTGTTGTCTGTGTGTTTAACAGCACATCCTACACTGTCAGTACAACACAGACAGCCCTTCAAACAGCTCCACTGTTGTCTGTGTGTTCAACAGCACATCTCACACTGTCAGTACAGCACATACCGTCCTTCAAACAGCTCCACTGTTGTTTGTGTGTTTAACAGCACATCCTACACTGTCAGTACAACACAGACAGCCCTGCAAACAGCTACACTGCTGTATGTGTGTTTAACAGCACATCCTACACTGTCAGTACAACACAGACAGCCCTGCAAACAGCTCCACTGTTGTCTGTGTGTTTAACAGCACATCTTACACTGTCAGTACAGCACATACCGTCCTTCAAACAGCTCCACTGTTGTCTGTGTGTTTAACAGCACATCCTACACTGTCAGTACAACACAGACAGCCCTTCAAACAGCTACAGACCCCACGCAGCAGTCGGGCTGAGTGGTTGACTGTACAACTTCCTGGTGTAACGGGCCTCAACCTACACCCCCCCCCCCCCCCCCACACACACACACACACACACACCAACCCCTCCTGTCGGTTTTATTACCCCCCGCCCCCTCTCCTTCCCTCCCAGGGTTAGTTTTGGCTGGCCTCGAATGACTTCCGGGTTCATTTGTGTCAAGTCAGGACCGAGCCCCCCCCCCCACCCCCACCCCGCTTCCCCCCCCCCTCCCCATAGCCCCCTCCGCTTCTCCAATACTCCGACCCCCGACCTCCGATCCCCGCCCCACCCACCACCACCACAAGATGGAAATCACCTCTTCTATTTGCTGTTGAAAACCAAAGGAGGTCGATCTGGGCTGGTCTCATCTGACCCCCCACCCCCACCCTCCACTCCCTCCACTCCACGGAAACAAAGGTGGTGGTGTCCTATCTTTATAGCCTGTATCATAGTGGGGGGCGGGGGTGGGGGGGTGTGTGTGTGTTTTTTCTTCCTGGACATTTTTATTATCAACTTTTAATCTGTACTCGAAAGAAATAGACAAACAATCCGACAAACATACAAACAAATCAGTATCTAAATACTGAGACATTCAAGATGTTTTAGAACAGATTATGTTTGCAAAACATTTGCAACGAGTTCATAAGGACAGAATAAATAATACACATTGTAATTAGGAGAGAACAGCTGATCATGTGTTATCGGCTAGTAAGCTGGGATGCCAATCCTTTTCATTAAAAGTTTTTTTCTCTATCTATTTTGAAAATTCACTTTTTCACAGTCGATTTTTTAATCAAATACTCTTGAATATTTAACCTCGTGCGTAATAACGTTTGGAATGATGCAGATTTAGAAGATATTTATCAAATGATATTTGTATATATGTGACTTAATTACGAGTGTAACGAGAGGTTAATCTTTCATGGTTCACACGTGATTCCTGCTGACAACCGATCCGAAAAGGCAGAGCGTGAGGGGAAGGGAGGGTGTGGTTTCCGGTACATAGTGGAGTGATGGCCTAGAGGTAACGCGTCCGCCTAGGAAGCGAGAGAATCTGAGCGCGCGCTGGTTCGAATCACGGCTCAGCCACCGATATTTTCTCCCTCTCCACTAGACCTTGAGTGGTGGTCTGGGCGCTAGTCATTTGGATGAGACGATAAACCGAGGTCCCGTGTGCAGCATGCACTTAGCGCACGTAAAAGAACCCATGGCAACAAAAAAGTTGTTCCAGGCAAAAGTCTGTTGAAAAATCCACTTCGATTGGAAAAACAAATTTTAAAAACTGCACGCAGGAAAAAAATACTAAGAAAGGAAAGAGAGAGAGAGACAGAGAGAACACTGAACACTGAAGAAAGGAAGAGAGAGACAGAGACACAGAGAGAGAGAGAGAGAGAGAGAGAGAGAGAACAGAATGTGGAAAAGATAGAGTACAAAATGTAAAATGGAGAGGGTGAGTGTCAGTGATTGGAGAAAGAAAAAACATATTGGAAGGGTGTGTGTGAGAGGCGGGACGGGGGAAGTGGGATTAGGGGACAAACAAATTATTAGTAATCAAATATTGTATGCACTACTTCTGTAAATTATCATTTGAAAAGAGGTTCATATAGGGACCTACAATAAACAACCAACTGGACTATTAAACACATAACTAGCTAACTTTAATAAAGAACAGTTTGAAATATATAACGTTTTCCAAAAATATGTTAACATTTGAAACTGGTAACACGTTTCGAGGGTATTATACACGACTAACACTGAGGACAAGTTCAGATCTTCGATAATGATCTGGCGGATTACATGCAGTCTACAGAGCCAAACATTGCATTGATGTCGATCGTGTCTTCTCCGTAATTTGTCAATTTGAAATCACTGAATTTGTCATCAAACTTCTCTTAGCATCATAGCTTCGACACAAACACCAAAATAACGATAATCATTGTCCAAGTGTCTGAAAACGAGTGTGGTCCATTTAAAACAACAAAGAAAAAAAAACATGAAAAGCATTCATTCTTTGCGTTCTTTCATATCTTCCATTACTTTCTAATTTCTTTTCAAACGCAGACGTAGTACGCTAAATCGTGTTGTCATTTATTTGTTGTCTCTCCGGGCCAGTCGTGATTTTAACATTTCTATCAGTCTGTATTCCCGCTCTTGCCTTGATCGTTGCCTGGCAACAGTCCATAAATAAACAACAGGATTCAGAGCAGAGTTCGTCGGCAAAGCAAACACAATCATGGCGTCATGGATATTTCTAAAATATGTCACAGTGTATGTATCCGCCATCTTAGTCAGCCCAAATAACAACCAGAAAAGGGCGTATGTCACAGCCACTCTCTGCATGAGGCGACACGATAAATAATACGACCTCTTCGCCGGGTCAAATGCTATTCTATACTCTGGCGTTCGTTGGTAGACGGTGACTTGACCAGCCATTATCATCAAGCACAACATGAAGTTGACCACAGCCAGAACTGTAAACCATTTGAAAGCTTGGTTTGAATCATAGCGCTGGAATAAAGCCAGACGACAAAGGCCGGACTGACCACTGAGGCCCCAGTGTGACAGTCCAGGAAGGAATGGAACCAGCGACAAGAAGATCCCAACCACCCAGGTAGCTGCACAAGCACAAGCAGTGGACGCTTTGCTGAACTTCCATGGAATGCCAGGGAAGCAAAGCAAAATGGTGTGCTCCAGGGTGATGAGCCAGGTCACCAACACTGATACTTCGCTGGACACGAGAGAAAGGAAACCACTGATTTTACAAGCTACACTGCCAGTCCATGCTGCTTCTGTCTGGTGATACTGTCCAGAGAATATCTGATCAGCCACAATAACCATGCTGGTATGACTTCCCATAAGTATGTTAGCAAACTGTAGGTGGACAATGGACATTACGAAGATATCTCCAAGCCTTTGCTGAAATGAAAATGCAACAATGAAGCAAGCTGAATTCCCCACAACGGCGGACACGCTGACAAACCAAAAGAATATTCTATACACCTCATAAGGAATAATTCTTTCACAGGCAGGAAGCACGGTAGCTGTTGAGTAGCAGTCTACTTTAGTCACCTGATTAGGGAATACATTGTCACAGCACAATCTGTAGTCTGAAGAATAGACGCGTTTTATATTATGTGATTGTCTGAACAAATCTACTGGAAAGTTGTGAACTGGGTTCTCTCTGATATCCAATTCAGCCAACTGTGGTGAATTTTTAAAACCTGTAGATCCAATTATTTTAACACGAGAAAAAGACGAATTTAAGTATTTTAGATTTGGAGTATATATTGACCACTCACTGTTAAGTGAATTGAGACCAGTTTGGGATATGTCCAGTTTTTGCAATGCATAATGGATATTCTTCCTCTGTTTACTTGTCATGTGGATGAGAGGATTGTTTCTTAAATGTAGCTCTCTTAAATTTGATAGCCCTAGAAAAACATGTGTATCAAAAGTTTGCATGTGATTATTTGAAAAATCAAGGACTTGTAAGTTAAAAAGCTTTGTAGCTGAAATATTCACTAACGCACAATGGGACAGGATTAGTCGAATAATGTTTAAATTTTGACCAAAATTAGCCAGTGACATCCCAGACCCCGTGCCATCAACGTAGCGAAGATGAGGGAAGAGCTCACCAGTGAAAGGTCTACTACACATGGCGGTGTGGCCTTCACACAGACAGCCTTCAGAACAGACCATGTCACACATCAGTTCATCATCCCGCTGTGGACACTGTTCCCAGCCATCACAAAGATGATCTCTGTGTACACAAATTCTGGAAGCTCGACATCGGTAGAAACCAGGACAAGTCACTGTCTCGCAGTTTTGTTCGTCTTCTCCGTAAACGCAGTCAGAAAATCCATTGCACAGAGTGTAGACAGGGAGACAGTAGAGCCATTCTTCCAGGCAACGATAATGGGTGTCCGGACAAGACTGACCCTCTCCCATGATCTCTGCAGTGAAGTAGCCAGTCCCATCCATCTGGATGTGGAGCAGCTGGTGTGCTTTCTCCTGTCTGCTGTTCCCATAGAACGTGCTGTCTTCCGGACAACTGACCTCATCCGAGTCGTCCAGACAATCAGAGAATTCGTTGCAACGTTGACTGAGCAGAACACACTGGCCATTAGAGCAGCTGAAGTCTTCACACAGAGGACGTTGACAGAAAGATTCGTCACTGTTATCAGGGCAGTCCTGTCTGAAGTCACACACCAAAGTGTAGTGCAGTGTGTAAAGGTCATCATAATGGCACTGGAACGTGGCGCACATCCCTGTTCTCCATCTGTGAGATACCATCTGTGCATTCTGTTGATACGTCACATTCCAGAACTCTGATTTTGTTAGTTTTCCGCTGTTACTGTTCGGATAACGTTGCAAAAATGCGTGAGTCGTGTGGTTCTCCGGACAAACAAACAAAACCTGTCGAGTTGCTGAGGACATTAAACGAGCTGGGTGTAACCGGATGATGATGGCATGCACTGGAAGACCGGCAGATGATCGCCAGTTCATTTCACACAAAGCTGCACCGCTCCTTACAAGTTCTATCTTCACAGTTCGACTTAATTTCATAGACTGCATCATGACTGTTTTGATAACTCTGGCTGGCTGGTATGGATTTTCAACTTCAAAGTGATTCATGTTGTAGATGAATGTGTTGTCTGACCATCTGGATAACTTTCCGTACATAAAAGGCACAGCATCCCACCCTGACATGAAAGCTGACGTCAACTGAAATTTATAGTAATTGTTCAGAATTGTCAAGCTGTCATTTTGTTCCTTCCTTGATTTTATTGAAGCCAGTTCTCCACCCAGACTTTTGCATCGATAAGATGCTAACATGAGTGTTGAAGATGCGTGAAATGTTGCTAACATGAAACACTTGCCACGTGAAGCCACCAGTCCCCGACAGTCAGGACTACTGAAGGAACAGTGCTCTGTTTCATCCCGTCCATCTTCACACTCCACCTTTACATTACACTCCACGAAGTTACCAAACTGAACGTAATAACCCACAGAACAATTGAGCAGACCACTGGGCAGCTTTCGAGGAACTGCATTCTGCAACAAAACACACATGGACAATCTGAGAGCAGGATGAAAAAACACATCGTAGCTAAAACCCACAGTGATGTGGGATACAGCAAAGACAAAGGCTGGTTGCGAGCGCTCAGTCATCAAATATGACACAGTTTCTGGAGTCATGTTTGGTGTTTTGTACACCAGTTTTATCTGCCTGTTACAATCTCTGGGATTTCCAATACAAAACGACTGCTGAACACTGGCCACGGCGACATAGCCAGCAGGGATTTCCAACTTTTCCCTTAACTCTATTCCTCCTCTAAGTATGTATGGAACTATCACAAATCCAGAACATCCTATTGCATATTTCATGATAAGACCGTAATTTTCAAAGTGAGTAATGTCAATTTGGAGGGAAGGGTTGTTCTCTGAACGCATGAATATTTCGTTTGCAGTTGATTCAAAAAACACTTCTTCTACAGAATGAATATTACATCTAATTTTGTCACGGGAACCGTCAGGAAACATATACACTTCCACGGCAATGCTCCAAGGAATGGAATCACACCAATATGTCAGACGTTGAATACGAACAAGAACATGTAAGCCCCTTGGCATTTGCACGTGCAGTTTACAGAACGAAGTGGAATCGTGGCACACTCCGTACACCACTCCCTGTTGGGCTGGGAAGTCCGGCAAGCCTGACGCACAATTTGACACGTTGACCCGCACCATGGTGTTGTGTGTGGAGTTCTGAGCAGTGAAGTAGTCTGCACCAGGGCAGATGTCCCCGATCCTCAGCGGACTGGTATGGAAGCTGGTGTTGGAATCGTTCATGTCCCTTCGGTCTGTGTATCATGTACAGACACAATGCATCAGTCCACTTCTACGAAGCACAGACAAGGCATACCATTAAATCGTTTGCCCTTTTCTTCTTCTTGTAGATTTAACTTGACAATGCAGATAATTACCCATGTGGTATGTTTAAACTTGTTTGGATTTTTTAAATGACAAGTAATTGTCATGTACGGAAATACAGATACGGAAGGAGCAACAAGGCTGAATGGTTAAGATGCTTATCTGCAAATATAGTGTCCGTGATGGTCTGGATTCGAATCCCGCTCTGACCCTTTCTCCCATATTAACTGGAAAATGGGACTCAGCGTCAGGTCATTCTGATGACACGATAAACCGAGGTCCCGTGTACAGCACACACTGACCCGTTCTCCCATATTAACTGGAAAATGGGACTCAGCGTCAGGTCATTCTGATGACACGATAAACCGAGGTCCCGTGTACAGCACACACTGACCCGTTCTCCCATATTAACTGGAAAATGGGACTCAGCGTCAGGTCATTCTGATGACACGATAAACCGAGGCCCCGTGTACAGCACACACTGACCCTTTCTCCCATATTAACTGGAAAATGGGACTCAGCGTCAGGTCATTCTGATGACATGATAAACCGAGGTCCCGTGTACAGCACACACTGACCCGTTCTCCCATATTAACTGGAAAATGGGACTCAGCGTCAGGTCATTCTGATGACACGATAAACCGAGGTCCCGTGTACAGCACACACTTGGCGTCTCTGAAAAAGAACCCATGGCAGCAAACGTGTTCTCCTCTGGCAAAATTCTCTGAATGAAATCCACTCTGACACAGTGATAGGTACCAAAACAAAACAACAAGAACAACAAAACCTCACCAACACACACACACACACACACACACACACACACACACAGAGAGAGAGAGAGAGAGAGAGAGAGAGAGAGAGAGAGAGAGAGAGAGAGATTCTAACTGTAAAGAACATATTCGCAGAGGGCTAGCTGCAGCTGGCCGATGTCCTCAATGCGTTCAGCAGCCAGTTCGGACTATTATTAGAATGAGGCTGTTTTTAAGTCAACCCAACCACACATTTGGCAAAGAATTTGTGTTCCTGAATCTGATTGGCTGGAGTAGTTGAACGCGTAATTCTCATTGGTCAGAATGACGTCTGCCGAAGCGTTGTTTACAGCAGTTGAAAATCTCGGTCTGTGTTGGAAAAATGCCTCCTATGAAGACTTCTACTTGCCAGTTAGCTCGGAAGAGCAAAACGAGAAGAAAACAGTAAATTGCAAATGCGAGGAAGTGTCGGAGAATTGAAAAAGGTGACGATTCACCGAGCGAAGAGAGCGAGTCAAACCCAGTTGCTTCAGCGTCAGTGGAATGTGCTTCGGTGTCTTCGACTTTGACACGTGTTGCTGTCAATGACAGTTTTCTTGGCGAGAATACACGTTCACAGTTCAAAAGCGATTCTTATGACACCACAGTGACTAGTACTAGTGCTTTGAATGCCGGCAGTGAATGTGATAAACCTTTGTCTGACCACGTGAACAAGAGTCAGAGAGCGACTGTTGAGCTGAGTGCATTTCAACAGTTTTGTGGGAAAACTTGCGCGTCCACAGTGTATGAAAACAACTCCAGCATTCAGAACAGACTGTAAAAAGTGTAGCGGTGTGGCTGTGCACGGGGATGTGCTTTGTTCAGTGTGTGAGGAGGTGATTCCAGGAGCAGAAGGTTATCTGGCAGTTGAAAAAGTGTTGAGCTTTCATATCTGTGAAACTGCATGTTTGGTGCATATCTGTTATACATATGTGGGTGTATGTGTGAATGTGTGTCTCCATGTTTTACATTTATTTGCTTATTTATCATCATTGTTGTCTTTTTTAAATTTTTTTTATTTATTATTATTATTACTACTACTTTTTATATTATAATTATTATTTATTTATTTATGTACGCTTATTAGTTATTGTTGACTTCATCACGTTTTTGCGCCTTATACATATTATTAGTAGTGGTAGTAGTTTAAAAAAAAAGAAGATTATAATGTATTTATCTATTATTTATTCATGTCTTTTTTTTTCTCAAGGCCTGACTAAGCGCGTTGGGTTACGCTGCTGGTCAGGCATCTGCTTGGCAGATGTGGTGTAGCGTATATGGATTTGTCCGAACGCAGTGACGCCTCCTTGAGCTACTGAAACTGAAACTGAAACTATCTGGCAACAAGGAGCAGTGGTGGAACAGATTTTCCCATCAACAAACAAGTTGTGTATCCAGCATTAGATCGTGGCTTAGGCTCCACTTCGTTCAACAGCTATGTGAAAACATGGATTTTCATGGCATGCATCACAAAACATTCGATAAAAGAAAAAGAAAAGTGTATTTACTCTGAGCTTAATGCACTTGAAACTCGTGTGTTCTCTCAGACTGTGGAGTGTGTGCGCAAAGTGCATGCTGAACAGAATGGAACCTCTCTTGGGGAAGATGGCATTTTGGATATTAGTGTCAGTTATGACGACACGTGGCTGACCAGAGGCCATTCATCCCCTATTGGGGTGGGATGTGTTGTTGATATTCTGACCGGACTGCGCGTGGATGTCCACACAATGTGCACGTTGTGTCATGTATGTGAATCAGCGGGCCGGCCACTGTTGCGTGACAAGCCAGAACAGTGTACAGCCTGGATATCGGAACATCTTGCCACCTGTGATAAGAATTTCAATGGTAAGTTTTCTTCTTCGTTTATTTCTTAATCACTTATTTTGTTTCAGTTATAGACTGTGTTTGTGTGTGTGTGTGTGTGTGTGTGTGTGTGTGTGTGTGTGTGTGTGTGTGTGTGTGTGTGCAATTTTGCTTGCTTGCTTGTATATTTGGCAATATTAACAATTTTGCCGGTCGACTCTTCCATGTTGAAGTCGGAATCACTGTGTACCCAAATGGGTATACCCTTTGGTCTAAAAGTTGTCCACCTTCCTGGTTCGACATTCATACATTCTATATAACATTTTTGCCCGTCTGCAGTACAAAACATATGTGAAAAAACTACGAAACGGGCAAAAATGTTAATTAGATATATATATATATGTAGAATTGTCCACTATAGAAGACAATTTTAAACGAAACTTGGCCCGATTGGAATGATGTCTAAAAAGGGATGCTTTTGGGGGCATTCCACGCACCTGGCATGGGGCTTGGAAAGAATGGGGTATACGCAAAGTGAAGGAGAAAATGTCACGGACGGGTAATTTCGATTTCGCCCGTCTGAATTATTTATAAACGGTCATGCGTAATTCTAATGGCAAGCGGCAAGTGCGCAAGTGTTGTGCGCTTCGAAACTGTAAACGGAATGAAGTGTGGTGTCTTTCGCGCGAGGCTGAAAACGGGAAGTGTACGACGACAGAACAGTTTACGATTGTACTTACCGATACATGAATCCGCATGTTTTGCACAAAGCCCCACACACACTTTGACGGAATGAAGTTGTCAGTGTACACGCACGAAACTACGGAATGAAGTCAGTTAATGTCAGCGATACACACACAATCCTGTAGGCAAACACTAATGTTGTAGATTTAAAGGAGGAACTACAATTCTGCTAGTGTATAATACTTGTAGTTTTCTGATCCAATGGAAGAGATATTTAGTTAAACAGTGTGTGTCAAAAACACAGGTTTCAACTAGACCCAAGCCAGCAATGCCAAAATCGTGTCAACAATAAAAATCTGCTTTGAAACTTGTATTTTCGGTCCACGCATTATAGTGGGTTTGCGCTTATCAACAAGAGATCACATATAAGACCAAATAATATGTGATGGAGAAATAAAATGACATAACTTTCAACGTCAAACCAATTTGGCTGACGAAAGTTAGAATAAAATCTAAGATTCTAACTGATCTGTGTGTATGTCAGCACAGCAGACATAATCTGGCAGTGAATGATACATAAACTTGATTTCATAGGTGTTTGTCTGAAGGGGCTTTCCTTCAAATTTTGAATGGCGGTCACCGCCTAGTCACTGACACTGCATGCAGCAAATGTCATGTGTCGGAGTGCTAATTTCCATACGAGGCGAAACGAGACACTTACTGGTTTACCAAATTAACTCAAATTGCAAGCGAGGTTCTTATATGAAAGTGCATGTAGAAAAGAATACACAATTTAGAGGCTAAAGGTTGGGTCATTCAGACACCAACTGGACATTCGAGGGGTCTATGTAGAGGAGAAGAGAGGACTGGCCGTACTGAGTGAGTTAAGTTAATTTATAGCGGTCATCGTAGCCAGCTGAGTGCTTGGCTACATCTACACACACACACACACACACACACACACACACACACACACAGAGAGAGAGAGAGAAAGAGAGAGATAGATAGTGAAGAGAAAATATGTAGAAGAGGTAAGTATATATGATATACAAACAGCAAACATCACCTCAGTACAAACAGTTCTTTAGTTGGTAGTGTCCGAAAGGCAAAATACCACCCATGAAAAGCCAAGCACTTCACACTGTAAAATGGGCCGATGGAACTCATTACATTCTACAAGACACAATGCGGGAACCATCTACACATTCACGTGTTACAGGAAGTACCCATAATGACCACACACAAGATGAAATATGCGCAGCGTGGATAATCATTCGAAATGAATGATTTGCTAAGTCAAAAGGCTCCGACTATTTCACGCCCAAGACAGCTTACCTTTACTCAGCATACAGCGGGAAAAAATGAATAAACTCAACACATTGCTCAAAATTTACACACAAACATAACAAGACAACATCCGGAAAAAAGAAGAAAATTCGGGTTTGCGATAAACTGGAAAATAAAATCAATTTTCTTAGTCAAAGTACATTACATTAAACTAAAGAGAAGAGACTTTATCAAATTTGTATTGGCTTTCTGTTCTTTTTACCCAGCCATCAGAATGCAAGGAACTTGTTGAAGCCCTTTCTACACATACAACTGCTTTATGAATAATAATAATTATAATTATAATAATAAAAGATTTGTTCTTGTTTTTCATTGTGACTTGTAATGCTGCTAAAGTTTGAGGACAAGTTAACTATGACTATGATTCACACGCGCGCACACACACACACACACACACACACACACACACACACACACACACACACACACACACACACACACACACACTCGCGCGCAGAGAGAGAGAGACAGAGAGACAGACAGAGACCAAGATAAAGACACACACACTCACACACACGCACACACACACACACACACACACACACACACACACACACACACACACACACACACACACACACACACACACACACACACACACACACACACACACACAGTGTCTCACATCGTAAATTTTGTGAAATATGATTTTGCATAAACACGGGCGTATGACTATAAATTTCCTCTCAAGAAATCGAATTTTTGTCACAAACCCATAAAACTGCAGCCGACGCTAAGAAAAGATCGACTTTCAGTTCTTATTTTCAGCTCATCCATCAGTTGGTTTGAAATTATTGCGAAAGGGTTGATCTTGGTAAAATTCATTCTGCAGATATAATAATAATAATGATAATGGTATTTATATAGCGCTGAATCTTGTGCAGAGACAAATCAAAGCGCTTTCGCACCAGTCATTCACACGCATGCATAACTCTAAAACTGTAGAAACTAAAGAAAAGGAAGGGCAGGCAAGGGAGGCTATTTTGGGAAGAGGTAGGTTTTAAGGCCAGACTTGAAAGAGCTGAGTGTGGAGACTTGACGAAGCGAAAGAGGAAGTTCATTCCAATCGCAAGGTCCAGAGACAGAGAAAGAACGGCGGCCAACAGTCGAGTGTTTGAATCTGGGTATGCGTAAACAGAGTGGATCCGAAGCCGATCGTAGTGAGCGAGATGGAGTGTAGAGGTGAAGGCAGCCTGCAGAGATAGGATTAAGTTGTACTGACAACTGCAGCGTTACCAAGAAGTAGAACACAGTCCAACCAAAAGCTGTTGGCAACAACCAGCACGGTGCAGGCATGGAGGGGAGACAAAGTAACCTTTTGTTCAACGCATACGTATAAATGCAAAAACTAAAACAAGCTTTTTATGTATTGAGTATAATTTCAGAATGTAATGTTTAAGATGAGAAAGATCAGTTTAAAGCAAATTAACTCCCCTGGCATTACAGAGTAATTTCCCTTTTTTACTATCTGCACCAAAACGTTTGCAAAATAAATAAAAATTCCATGCTTAGCAAAAGAAGTTCCTGTTTGAACAAAAAATGATAATAATGACTGCTCTAGCTGTTGGGTCAGAATATCAGATCAAAGTGCCAAGTTTAGAGAATACAAAAAATATAAATATAACAGTAAATGCAGTTTGCATATAATTAGGCTTCATTCTTTATTTTTTTGTGCCCATCCCAGAGGCGCAATATTGTTTTAAACAAGATGACTGGAAAGAACTGAATTTTTCCTATTTTTATGCCAAATTTGGTGTCAACTGACAAAGTAGTTGCAGAGAAAATGTCAATGTTAAAGTTTACCACGGACACACAGACACAAGGACACACACACACACACACACACACACACACACACACACACACACACACACAGACAACCGAACACCGGGTTAAAACATAGACTCACTTTGTTTACACAAGTGAGTCAATGATAATACAGTGTGTAAACAATAGGCTTATTCTTTTTCTCTTTGTGTGACAGGCAGTGGAGTCGTGCTATGTAAATATTAGTCGTTAATTTTGCTGTACATTTGCAGCTGTCGGTAAGAACTATTGTGCATTTGCGGCTTGAGTTACTAGTATCTTGTTGAACGGGGTAATAAATCCTCGTTCAAAGTACACTGGAGCAAGTTAGTCACAGGTCTACCATTGATCCAGTCTGCTGTTGATGAGGGCAGAACACCAGTGCAGTGAACTAGGTCTCTGGTACACATTCTGCATGGACCCACATCACCCCTATTCACTACACCTTGTTTGGAGGCAAATAGATAAATAAATAAATAAAATTAAGATTTTTTTTTTTTCTTTTTTTCTTTTTTTCTCAAGGCCTGACAAAGCACGTTGGGTTACGCTACTGGTCAGGCATTTGCTTGGCAGATGTGGTGTAGCGTATATGGATTTGTCCGAATGCAGTGACGCCTCCTTGAGCTGCTGAAACTGAAACTGTAGGTAAAAGTTTCAAAACGTTTAGCCCAAGTACGAGAATCCACAGGAAGTGGATTTCTCCCAGCCAAAATGTTGAAGAATCCTATTTGGGAGGTAAACAAATACATACATGCACACATAAAAATGATCTTTAAGAAATGCTTGGTTAAAAGAAATGCAACCCAGTTTAATAGAGTGAAACACACCGTGACAATACATGTTTGCAGTGCTTGAATTCACCTGCAAGGCTGTGCAGTAAGTCAGCAGACATTTTCACAAACTGTCAGTTCTTTCCCCCTCACCAGTCGGCTCCAGAGCCCCTTGGACTGAACGAAAGCAAGCTCCGTCGCTTTGCTCTGTAGTATATTAACCCTTTCACCGCCAGTCAATTTAGAGTATAAAATTCTCTTGTGGTATAAACACAGAAAAGACAGTGGCTAAGAATAGCTGGGGATTCCCACTGCGATGTATAGAAAATATGGCCTAGCCTACCACCGAACATAAAGAGCAGTAGGTTCATGGATAACAGACCAATGAATGGTCGCCTTTCAGTGACATGGGTTCTCTGCCACGCCTGTGCATAAATGCGAGCTTGGCGCTGAAAGGGTTAAGGACTTGTCGCGACAGACAGTTCAGCTGATATATGGCTGTCAGTTCGTCTCTGCATTTCATGGATCAGTTTGTCGCTACAGCACAGCGCTGCCAGCTTTGTTGTTTTGTTTGTGTTGACACTGACGTGGATTCTAATATAGTCAGTGACAAAACGTGTGTTGATTTGGCTTCGTTTACGTACAGTGATTGAAATCCGCAAACATCCTGAACATCAGATGGCCAGAGGTTGTTTCCAATGAAGAACTTTGGAACATGACAAAACAGGCCCCACTGGAGACGGAAATCAAGAAACGGAAATGGGGATGGATAGGCCATACACTACGCAAGCCTGCAACAAACATCACAAGACAGGCTCTTGATTGGAACCCACAGGGGAAAAGGAAAGTTGGCCGTCCGAAGCAGACCTGGCGGAGAAGCATTGAGGCAGAGACAAGGGCGGCCGGAATGACGTGGGCCGAACTGAAGAGGACTAGCCAGAGCCGGGTGCGTTGGAGGAGTGTTGTTGCGGCCCTATGTTCCCCACGGAATCAAGAGGAATAAGTCAAGTAAGTCAGTAAGATTGAAATCCGGGATATTTGATTGACTGTATCACCATAAGTGATGATGGCGACAGACTTTCTGTCATTCTCCAGTGGAGGGAAATAGAAACTCCCTTTTCCTGTACAGTACTACAGTGCTTTTTTGATCACATGTTTCTCTGATGGGTGTGTTACAGCTTGGTCACGTGATTCCTTCATCTGTAACTCAGAAGTGTAAAGGACAGCATATTCAGATCATTTTATGTGACCTGGAACACACACACACAAACACACACACACACAGAGAGAGAGAGAGAGACACACAGACAGACAGACAGACAGACAGACAGACAGGCACCCAGACCGAGCTTGCACTTCCTCAATAAAAATCCCAGACTAACGCAAACATTCAGTAAATACTGAAATGCGCTGTCCACTATTACAGAAGTAAAGTATCGGTTTCAGTTTCTCAAGGAGGCGTCACTGCATTCGAAAATAAATCCATATACGCTACACCTCATCTCCTAGGTAGATATCTGACAAGCAGAATAACCCAACGCACTTAGTCAGGCCCTCTCTCTCTCTCTCTCTCTCTCTCTCTCTGTGTGTGTGTGTGTGTTCCTATCAGAGTGGATTTGATATCATGAGTTCTTTTTCTCATATGCCAAATGTATGCTGCACAGGGGACCTTGGTTTATCATCTCTTCCGAATGACTAAACACTCAGTTTGATTTTTGATAAAGATGATACCAGGATTCAAACCCAGACCATCACGGACAACCTGGCCAGTCTCTGATAAGCTGTGTTGTCCCCAGTTCGTTGAATTGTCGCCGACCATCGACAGTTGGGCGCAGGTCCGTTAACCGTTGATTTGTCGTCTGTCTGCTGATTAGCCACCGACGACAATTCAGTTGTTTACTGAGCTTGCGACATGAATAATCTTCACAGAAAATGACTGTGCTTCCCCAAACACAAATTGTTTCAACCAAAATATGGTGTATATTACTTTTGTATTTTGATCTATAAACACTGTGTATATTATGCCATACATTTATGCAGATGATTTTTCTGACACCAGACATAATAAGGGCAGTCCAAAATCTTATTAAACATTAAGATTTGAGGACTGAAAGAGGGTATATCTTGTTTCAACGTATACCATATTCTTCATTGTACTTCTTTTCAGTCGAAATAAATGCTTTTGATGATTTAACTGCAGTTTCTCTAGGATATTCACACTTTCACATTTCCACATATCACACACACACACACACACACACACACACACACACACACACACACACACACACACACAGAGAGAGAGAGAGAGAGAGAGGAGAGAGAGAGAGAGACAGACAGACAGACAGACAGACAGAGACAGAAAGAGAGAGAGAGAGAGAGAGAAGCAAAGACAAGACAAAATTATTTATTTCCAAACATAATAGGCACTTTTTTCTAAGTCCCTGTAAACACAAGATAATTGCATGAGCATGACGGTAATTGAATAATCACGCAAAAATAACACACACACACACACACACACACACACACACACACACACACACCACACCACACCACACACACACACACATACACATACACACACACCCACACACACACACCACACACCACACACACACACACACACACACACACCACACACACACACACACACACACACACGGAGTTGATCTCAGCACGTCAGACCAAAACCAACACCAGTGAGCTCATTCCATGTCGTACACTCAAGTGTGTTGTTACGCAAAGCATCAGATGACATCGGTGTTACAATGACGTCACCATGTTCTGGGTACCTCACTGTGAGAGGTAATCTGAGTGACGATGATCCCACGGGTCTGTGGAAGACTGTGGCTGTTCCTCCGGGGAACGTAGTTATGACCAGTTTCAAAGACCATGCCGATCATCTGGCAGATGTCAGGATGTTTTGTACAGCCAGATTCCACGATGGTCGTAGTCTGGTCTGGAGCAGATCTGATGTCATATCTGACTTTGCCCATATATGCAAGACACGATTCGAGGTTTACGTGAACAGGGCCCGTCTCACCACTTTTCGCTTTCAGCTTTTGTTCTCTTTTTTCAATGGGAGTAGAGCACCCCAGAAGTTACCCTCTGGCATGTGGAACTGTTGTGTGGACTACTATCCCAGGTTCCATCACCACCTGGCCTGTAACCTGAAGACAGAGTGTGAGGACGGGAGGGATGAAACTGAGCACTGCCCCTTCAGCAGTCCGGAGTGCCAGGGATTGGTGGCACTGTGTGACCGTTGTTACAAACTTGTGGACAGTCTGAAAGGATTCGACAGCGATGAAACTGACGGCAACAAGAGGGGTGATGAGTACTGTCGTTCTTTGCAGGGTGTTTTGAGTCTGCCCAAGTGTCTACACGACTGGCTTGGCAAGCTCAGACGATTAACCAAGATACATCCACTGAGAACTACTTATATATGGGTTGGTATGTACGTTAATGGGAGACCATTGCCCATTATGTATAGACAAAGTGTGTTGAGCGAAGGTGGGACAGTGCTTCACCACTCTGTTCTTGTGGTGGAATTCAGCAAAAAGACAAAAAAGTCCTGTCTCATAATTAAACATGATTCCCCTGCACTTTACACAACAAATTGTGAAATCTACTCAGTGTATTTATTCCAGAGGGCTATTTGTGAAATCAGGAAAAACAAAACTAAACACAGTTCTGATGATTCACCTGCAGTCACCTTGAGCAGGACCAAGTTTCTTTTCCGCAAGGGACCAGCGTGTATGACACAGTGTGGTGATGGGCAAATAACACATACTTTTCTTTTGTCTGGTACCAACAAATATAAACTATGTGTTCCAGATCACTCTGTGTCCTCATCTAGTCAGGGTTGTTTGACACATATAGATACGTTAGATTCAACACAGCGTGCTGCGTCATCTCCTGTATTCACATGTAGAGATGGCCAAACCACACTAGCATACACTCTGGTTTGTGACTTTATAGGTGATTGTGAAGACCGAAGCGACGAATCGTATTGTAAGCACTCTCCTTGTATTAAATCGTTTACATGCTGTAACGGCCAGTGTTTGTCCTATGATGACGTGTGTAATCAACTATCCCATTGTATGGATGAATCAGATGAAAACAACTGTCACATTTTTAAAAATCGACTTGTAAAAACCCCGTATCTGCCATCTCCTGTTCTTATCAGTCACGATGGCATCATGCAGTTCACATCAGTCCCAATGACTCCCAATGAGTCATGTCCTGACAGTCACTATCGCTGTCCTGGTAAGTACCTACGTGACTGTCTGCCTGTCTACACACGGTGCAATGGGATGTACGACTGTATTGATCACCACGATGAAGACGGGTGTGAGGAAATGACATGTCCAGGATTCTTCAGATGCAGAGCTTCCATGGTGTGCGTGCACAGTGACCATGTATGTGACAGGTGGCCCCACTGCCCAATGCATGATGATGAATTAGCATGTGATGTGACCTGTCCTGTTGGCTGTTTGTGTCAGGGTCATACCTTTCTGTGTCGTCAGCCTTTCACTGCAACACTCTTTCCTCCGCTTCGTTCCTTGGACGCCACAGGGTCTGGCATGACGCTTTTTGATGTGAGCAGTAACACTTACCTTTTTCGCTTGGTTCTCTCGCGGTGTAATCTGTCCCATTTATCAATGATAAGTTTGTTCAACCTAAGAGTTCTGGATCTCAATGGAAACAAATTTCAGAATGCAAACATATTGTTTTTTCATGGTTCAGAAAACCTTCAATCTTTATCCCTGGCTAACAATCCTCTCACCTCAGTTTATGCGGACTTTCCATCTGCTGTCCAGCACAGTGAGCTTACTGTGATAGACCTGTCACACACAAGATTGAGACTATTCGACACAAAAGTGATTGCACATTTTCCTCGCTTACAACAACTGAACTTGTCATTTACATCAATTCACACCATGATCTCTGATGGTTTGAAATCCACACCACGCCTAACAGAATTGTACATGGATGGAAGTCCCATTAAAAAGTTCCCAAACGATATGCTAAAACATCTTCATGGATTACGTTTTCTGTCAACACAAAATTTTAAGCTATGCTGCAAAACAATATTGCCCAGTACAGTTCACAGAATAGCTTGCTATTCTCCAAAAGATGAAATTTCATCATGTGAAGATTTACTTCAGTCAGGAATATATCGAGGGTTTCTATGGTTACTGTGCTGTCTCTCTGTGGCAGGCAACGTGTTCTGTTTTGTCTTCCGGTCTTGTACACGGTCTTCTCCGAGTGGCTTTGGTGTGTTTGTCACCAATCTTACGGTGGCTGATTTCTTCATGGGGATCTATATGGCCATTATTGGATCAGCTGATGAACGGTTTCGTGACATATATCTTTATTTTGATGAGACATGGAAAGGCAGTATGACTTGTAAGGTGGCTGGTTTTCTGTCTCTGTTGTCCAGTGAAGTGTCAGTTCTGGTCATATGGCTTATCACAGTGGATCGTTTTATTGTCCTTCAGTTTCCTTTCAGCACCCTGCGGTTTGAAAAAACGTCAGCAACAATAGTTTGTCTGTTAACTTGGTTGGTTGGCTGGTTCCTGGCTATGTTGCCCTTACTTCCGATGACATCACACTGGGACTTTTACAGCCAGACAGGTATCTGTATTCCACTGCCAGTTACAAGGCAAGACTTCAAAGGAAAACTTTACTCCTTTAGTTTAGTCATTGTCTTCAATTTCATTCTCTTTTTACTGGTCTCTACTGGTCAGGCCTTTATCTACTGGTCAATACAAAACAATACATTGAAAACTAATACTACTAAGGAATCACGGGACATGACTATTGCTCGACGGTTAATCACAATAGCAATAACAGATTTCATGTGCTGGTTTCCCATCGGGCTGTGTGGATTTCTGGCATTAGCAGAGACCCCTATTCCTGGAGAAGTAAATGTAGCCCTAGCTATATTTGTGCTGCCATTGAATTCAGCGATCAATCCTTTCATATACACCATCAATACATTTATGGAAAAGCATAGGAAAACCAAGGAAACGAAACTTTTGAAGTGGATGGAATCCCATACAGACATGATCGTTAGTTAACGCGCTATGTGATACTGAATACCTTAATCGTGATGCATTTGTAATTATCATTATTCAAAACGTTGTTGGGACAATATTCCATTGTTGTTTGAGTGCCAGAAAGATGGTATGTAAATTTGAAGGTTTGTCTATTTGTGATCGGCGGGAAAGGTCCTCTCACCTCATCAGACCAGGCTTCAAGATGTTTTCAACGCCCTTGATTGAAAACGGGGAATGTGGTGGAGTATAGTGTCCCGGCCCAACACTCGGCTTATATCACAGATTGACATAAGTTTACATTTGGGCCAACAGCAAAGTGAGAGCTGTATTATCAATGGTTTCTCCAGACAATGGGAAGTCATTTACAGCTTAGTCTTTTGTGAAGGACTATGACTCTCAAAACTAGGAGGCAAAATTGCACTGGCTCTTAGTGCTGCAGCCTTGGGGGGTTAGTTGGCCTTTGGGAACCATCCCAACGCCGACTGTCCTAAAACCGTCTTGGCCGAGAGAGTGGGGATGTAACTTGGGCAAGACACTCTCTCCACTATAATCAAATTCTAGCCCAAATAGTTGGAACAGCAGTTGCCTCCTCTGCTGTTCTGATGGTCATTGTCGGACACGACTGACTGTCAAAAAAAAAAAAAAAAATATATATATATATATATATAGTGAAGGGAACGGGAGAGTGAGGGGTTAGAAATAAATGATTGGAATAGCCAACTGCATGTTGAACGTACAAGAAGAAAAAACACCCCTGTCGAGTTGACAGAGGCCAACAAACGATACCGTTGCCTTTCCAGCATCCACACAACTGAGAGATTTATAACTGCTGGTTCTCCAGGAAATTGTAGAGAACTCACTTTGTAAATAAAAAAACCCATCAAGCTGTGGATTGTTTAGATGGAAGTGATGCTGCACATTCGTCCAACCTGAATAATAGTTTGCACGTGAAGCACCCACACAGAAACTTGGATCGTTCGTGCTCACAGGGAAACGAGCATGCATACACGTACATTCTCTCCTCTCTCTCTCCCGCTCTCTCTCTCTCCCCCTCTCTCTCTCCCTCTCCCTCTCTCTCTCTCTCCAAGCTTAACATGGACAACAGTTTCACTGTTTTATATATTCATTCTGACAGTGATGCGACTGACCATCTCTTTCTCTAACTTGCTTGGAACGCGGATACTACACGCTTTCGTAGATCGGATTCTGCCTCTTCCAAAGATATGTTCATCTTGTGGCAGACTGGGTTTGAGTTGATCTGGAAAGGCTACAGGCTTCCCGTAAATTGACTGTAGGGTCTGAAAATATTACAGCATCGACAAATTAGTCACAGATCTGGTAAGTCCGTCACGAAGGATGAAGACACTGGTAACTCTGGAGATGAGAATGCGGCCCAAAGGCAGATGCACAAGTATGCCGCACTGTGGGCAGGCAATAGAGGATGAGATCTATCTCGTCTCCTATCTTTTCGGAATTGACGCCTCTGGTCAAGGTCCTGAAGGCTCTTATCCTTGAACGCCAAAACTCCCTTGTGGACAGCCAGACATCAGGCGCTGCGGTCAGTGGAAAGGGTTTTCCACCCGAGTATGGAAATGCTACAGGCCGTGAGGCAAGCTTTCAGGCAGTCCTTGAAGTGGTTTAGTGGTCTTTCAATCTTCCTTGCGCCAGTAGAGAGCTCAGAGAAGAAGACTATATTTGGCGATCACGTGTCGTCCATTTCGACTACATCTCCAGCCCACCAAAGCTGTGATTTTATGACGAGTGCTTCAACCTCTGTGGTCTGTGCTCTGCGAAGCAAATGTGTGTTGGAAACTCTGTCCTCCCATAAGAAGCCCACGGTCTTGTGCAAGCTTCGGAGGTGGAATAGATCAAGTGTTGTGATATGTTTCCCGTATAGCACTCACGTCTGACTTCTGTGGAGCAGGGAGATAATGACGGCTCGCTCATTGACTGCCAGCTTGGTGGTCAATTTGATGCAGTGTTCACCTGTCACTTGTGTCCACAGCCTGAGGAAAGTGGCATCTAGCTTTGCTAGTCTCTTTTTGACTTGCTTCGTCCATGTTGCTTGTTGAGAAAAGGCAGCTTCACAGATACGTGCAATTCTACAAATAAGTCAGAGTTGTGTCCTCTGTTTCGATGTGGGTTTCGGGAGGGAAAGGCCTGGTGCAGACTGGAGCTTCACTTATGTTTTCTGCAGGCTGGTGGTCAGTCCAAAGGCCTTTGCTGCTGCTGAGAGGCGGCTGGCAAGTTGTTTCTTCTTCTTCTTCTTCTTCTTCTTCTTCTTCACTTCTTTTTCCTCTTCTTACTATATTGTTATTATCATCTTTTTTGCTCACTTTTGTTTTCGTTCAAGGCCTGACAAAACGCATAAAGTTACGCTGCTGGTTGGTCAGATATCTGCTTATAAGATGTTGTGGACTTTAACAGCCACTCAACCTGTTGGGGTTACAGTGAGAATGACCGAAGAGGAGACGAAGTGGAGGACTGGCAGATACAGAGCAATCTGCTTCTTCTGAATGATCCAGAAGACCCACCAACCTCCTTCACTCGCCGACGGCTCACCACGACCACCCCAGATCTTGCCTTTGCCACTGAAGACCTTGCCTAAAAAACCAGCAGGAAGGTACAGAGCCAGTTGGCAGGCAGCGACCACAGACCAGTACCACTGGCCATCAATTTGCAGTATACACCAAGCGAGGCCAAGTCCTTTCCCAGAATGAATTACAAGAAGGCAGATTGGGAAATGTTCGCGGGCCTCTCTGACGTGTACTGCAAGACCATGAAAATGGACGATTATAACATCAACAGAACCACCAAAAACTTCAACGAAGTCATCCTGAAAGCAGCCTTGGAGACAATTCCACGTGGCGCTCGCAAGAACCACAGGCCATATTGGACAGAAGAGCTACAGGAGCTTGAAGATGAAGTGACAAGGACTAGAGAGGAGGTTGAAAACAACCCAACACAAGAAAACAACATTACTCTCAAAGCCTGCACTGCCAAATACAGAAAGGCAACTGCAAGAACAAGCTGGATGGTGAACCTTGACAGAGATGGCAACAAACTCTGGAAACTCACCAAAGCCATGAACAACGAAGAGACAAGGTCAGCGCCTGTCACGCTTCAAAAAGACCAGGAGATGGTAACAGGGAGAGAGGCAGCAAACTGCTTCATAGACAGCTATGAGCAGATCAGTAACATCACTGTGTCAGAGGACAGAAAACAACAAGTCCATGATTAAATGAAAAATCATCAGGATGACCAAGACCAACCTGAATATATGGACAGGCCTTTCAAACTGAAGGGGTTTGCAGGACAAAAATTCTCCAGGTCCTGACAAAGTCACCAACGAAATGCTAAAACACATTGGCACCAAAGCAAAGACCAAACTCCATGCTCTTCAACAACATTTGGAAGACGGGCCATGTTCCACAGAGCTGGCGAGAAGCTGACATGGTGCCCATCCACAAGAAGGGCAAAGACAGAGCCAGGGCTGATAGTTATTGCTCCATCAGCCTCACCAGCTGCGTGGGCAAGATCGTAGAGCGTATGATCAACTCGCGCTTAGTTTGGCACCTGGAGAAGAACAACATCATCACTCCAGAGCAGGCAGGCTTCCGCCAACATCATTCCACTGAGGACCAAGTGTCCTACATAGCCCAGAAGACCGAGGATGGCTTCCAGGACAAACAGCATACACTGACGGTGTGGATAGACATGGAAAAGGCATACGACAAAATCTGGAAGGATGGCCTCCGGAGGAAGCTCCAGAAGAGTGGTGTGACTGGCTGTATGTACCAGAGGATCTTGCAGTACCTGAACAATAGGAAGGCCCAAGTCCATGTCAATGGAGCGTACAGTCAGAAGAAGACACACACACACACACACACACACACACACACACACACACACACACACACACACACACACACACACATATATATATATATATATATAAACTTATAAAGAAGTATGACGCTTTCAAGTTCCATTCTCTCCTTGTCAATAAGGACAGGAGATAAGTGTCTCTTAATAGAAAATAAAATAAATAAAAATAAAAACATTAAAGAGAAAGAAAAATCAGCCATTTCGTTGCACATTGATTAATGCTGCACATACCTGTATCTACTCTCTTCCTACACATTCACAGTAAGGATGAAGCACCACTCAATGCACAATAACAACAGGTCCATCAACTGGTATCGCAGGAGACGACTGAGAAGATCAGCACCAACGTTGACTTCTCCTGGAATGGCTCTTACAGTGAATCTGTCATTCTGCAGCTGTAATGCCCAGCGAGCCAGTCTTACCTTGGACACCCGCGAGTGGGTGAGATACTTCACTGGTTGGTAATGTCTTCAGATAAAAATTGGTTCCGTACAAATACTGGGAAAACGTTTTCACTGCCCAGACCACGGCACGTCCTTCCTTCTCCAGTGTAGCACAGTTGAGATCTGCACCACTCAACTTCCTGCTGGCATAGCAGACAGGATGCAGCATCTCCCCTACCTCCTGGAGCATAACTGCCCCTAACCCTACGTTGGAAGCGTTGGCTTGGAGGACGAACTATTTGTCCAAGTCGGATAGTCGGAAACTTCCTCTTAACTCACACAGTACGGCCAGTCCTCTCTTCTCCTCTACACAGACCCCTCGGATGTCCAGTGGGTGTCTGAATGACCCAACCTTTAGCTTCCGTCGTCAGAATTGTGGTATTCTTTGTCAACATTCACGTCTTCAGTATAAGAGCCTTCCGCTTGCAATATTTTGATGATGGTAATTGGGGTGAAACGCTGTTAACGTCGTCTCTTTCGCCGTTCGTATGGAAAGAGTTAAATATCTGATAGAGTTATTCCTTTTGTTCTGCAGACAACTGTGGACCACACTGAATGTCCTCAATTGTTTCTGTCTGAGGTGCCTGACAGACTGGTGGTAGTGCATCAGTTCCAGGACTCTGGCTCGTCATTAATGATGACTGCTGAAATACCTCTGATTCACTTCGTCCCGATTCAACGTGCTGTTTTGATGTGCCAGACACACTGTTCTCAGAAAAAGTCATATGTTCCAGATGTCAGTCTGGCGGAGAGCATTCTTCCCCAGATGTGATTTTCTTGTTGGGTTTTCTTGGTGGTTTACTGCCCACATGCGACAGTTTGTACTGGGTTACATGGCGGGAGAAAACCTCTGACATGATTCAAGACCGAAACACTGACAAAAGCAGACTGCAACAGCACTGGCAAGACTGAAACCCGAACGGTGAGACAAGAACATCAGTGTCAGTGCAGGGGAAAGGAGACAACTGAGGCTGACAGCGGAAAAAGTGGGCAGACATTACTGAGTGGACATAGGGCAGGGCTATGCCGATACACAGGCTCTATCTAAAAATCCAGATATGGAGAATGTTGGTCATGCAGCGCATCCACGACCAAACCGAGTTTCGGGACCAATGGCAGTGACATCTCTCTCTCTCTCTCTCTCTCAAAAGATTTCAGAATGCTGATGAAAATCTTTTTTTCCCGTTTTGTCCTGGCATCCTGGAATATGAATACCATTTCATTTTTGTGTATCCTAAATACGGTCGTATCCGCTCGAAATATAGTTCACAGCTCATAAAAGTTTATAACAATACCCTGTTTACTGCTCTACAAAATCCATGAATTATATCCCAGAGTAATCTTGCTATATACATTTATTACGCTTTAAGATACAGAGACAAATTTACACAATGCATTGGTATATTCATAAACATGTTGCGCATGAATATGCTATGTATTTACTGACCTTTCCTTTTTATCCAGTTATTGATTACTTATATGCAATACCAGCTATTTTATTTGGACGAGCGAAATACGTATTCTTTCTGAATGTTGAATTGTCCCATTGTATCCCCGACCCCTTTTCTGTATGGGCCGGTGGCCTTTACAATTAAACCCGAGTCAATGTCAGTGTATGGCTTTACCATCAGTTCCTCATTGTTGCACACTGGTGTGACGCAAGAGCGGTCAGAGTGACGTAACCCCTTGACTCCACTGTCTTATTTCGTCATTCCAGCTTTGAATGGATGGCTGTGTCCATGCACTTGTGCTTGAAACGGACAGGTCCAAGTAAGTAAAAAGTTATGCAAAATGCTATCGGTGACCACAAGACTTCCATTGTCCATTATTATATTTCGCTCATAGATAAACCATAATCATTAGTTGATATTGTAAATCACTTTCAGTTATTTTCCTTGAACCTTGAACCTTGAACTTTTGGGCGTTGAAGCCTTCTTCAGGCTAGTTCGCCTCTCCTTGGTGGCCACAGCACTGGTTTGTGGCATGCATGGCAAGCAGCACTGTAACTGAGTTACTGCAGGCAGGTTGGTACGTACACACTGGGCAACTGTTGCATGTTTTCGACTTTTAACTAACGTGCCAATCACTCTAATATCATCATCTTAGATGAACAGACCATAAATAAAGAAACGAACTAACGTGCCGCCATCTTGTTTTCTTTTATGGCACCAGTAGTAGTAGTCGTATAGGGACTGGCAGTCATCTGCTTAGACCTCTCGGCCTTTTTATTTCCCCATCGAATCTTCATCTTCACTTCTTCCATTTTATTTTATTTGTTTATTTTCTTCTTTTGTCGTTGTTGGGTGGTGTACGCATGTACACTTCTGCAAGAAACTGTTTTATTCATTATAGTCAAAAAGAAACCATGAAAAGGTATTAGTCCGAGCTGTAACCAGAATACCTGGTTTTGCGTCATATATCATGTTCTCTTGTAGATTTAGCCTAATGTGAATCGCGGGTGTTGAATCTAAATCATTTGGAGGCCAAGTCTGAATTATGGGCGTTTTGAGTTATTGCGTAAAATCCAAGATGGCTGCCCCCCAATTCGTAAATGAAACATACCATATCACATCATATCAACATCAAGGCGTGTAGGCCTGATAATGCCTTCTGCCCGCTTGAAGTGGGGAAGAAAAGGAGAGTCCACACATATAATCATTTACCAATATTGAGTGTGCGTTGCTTGTCAGTTCATAAATCATAAAATATCTAGATCAGTTGATGAGTTTTGTATTTAAAATTCTTTAAGTGCTTGTCAAAATGATGTTTAAAAGTATTCACTGTTCCTGCGGAAACAACATCTTGTGACAGATTGTTCCAGACATTTGTTACTCTGTTAGTAAAACAACTGCAATTCTGAACATATATCTGAACATAGTCAAATGAACAGAGACGTGGCAAATTAAGTTTAACAATGAAAAATGTAAAGTACTTCAC
>NC_134891.1:1940000-1957500 GCF_041734735.1 Babylonia areolata | reverse complement strand
TCTCTCTCTCTCTCTCTCTCTCTCTCTCTTTATATATATATATATATATATATATATATATATATAGTGATCTAGTTGTATAGTGTGGTCTAGATGTGTACCATGATCGGAAGTGAAACACCCACAGCTCCAAGCACACACACACACACACACACACACACACACGCATACTCGCACACATACGCACGCACCCTTCCTCCCCGAAGTCTTGGCAGGCAGGCATCGCTGAAGCGAGTCATGAGCTGCTGTAGGTCCTCGGCTGAGTGGGCGGTTACTGCTGCGTCGTCTGCAAAGAGGAAGTCACGCAGGCACCTGGACTTTAGTCTTGGCTCTTAGTCTGGAGAGGTTGAAGAGCTTTCCATCCGTCCTGGTTCGGAGGTAGATACCTTCATCTGCAGGACCAAATGCGTGTTTCAGCATCACAGCAAAAAGATTCCAAACAGGGTGGGAGCCAGGACGCAACCCTGTTTCATTCCACTCCGTATGTTGAAGGCAGCTGATGTTGAGCCGTCAAAGACGACGGTGCCTTTCATGTCTTCGTGGAAGGATCTGATGATGCTGAGAAGTTTGGGTGGACATCCGATTTTGGGAAGGATATTGAAGAGGCCATCCATACTGACCAGATCGAAAGCTTTTGTGAGGTCTATGAAGGCAACGAAGAGCGGCTGCCTTTGCTCCCTACATTTCTCCTGAAGTTGATTGAGGGAGAAGAACATGTCTATAGTGGACCTGTTGGCACGGTCCAAATACTCATTAATCAATCAAAAACTTAGTATGGGTTCTATGAGGGGTAAAAAAGGCACAGACAAAAAGGAAGGGTTACATTTGGATGGTCAGTTTCGACAATTTATTTTTTATTATGTGTTCGTATTGATATGACGTGTTTCGGTGTTACATGCTTAAATAATTATCATGTGTTTTATATGCACCTTGTTATGTGTTCGTATTGATATGATGTGTGTCGATGTCACATGCTTAAATAATTATTATACGGATTATATGTATTTTGTGAGTTTTCAACCCTAAATAATCTGAGTAATTCTTAACAACTTTTTGTCAAGTTGGTGAGCAGTTCTCGGCGGGCAGGTATTCACGTGCATCAAAGTATAACTGGAAACGGTAAAATACCACAATATAATGTCAGTCCATTACTTATAAATGCTATCCACCTTTCTTCCACTCTCTTAAACATAGTCACAGTATGTCGTGAACTGTGTTTCTCATTCCTAGTATTGATTTGTTGTTGAAATGTCATTTTGTTATTCAATGTTAAAAACAAAAAATCCCATCCCATCATTTAAGTATTCAATATTATGATGAAAGCTCCAATGAGAACACAATATTACATGACACATTGGTAGGTAAACCAGCATAACTAAATACCTGTAATATAGGCAATTTTGTCTCAAAAACAGTCATGAATGGAAGAATATTTTGAATACAACAAAGATCAAAGAGATCAGATTAAAACGGTTTCGGATTAAGATTAATTATCGTGACCTTGTAACAAATTCAATGTTGATGAGTATGGGAGCACTCTCAAATAACAAATAAAATGTTGTCAAGGTGAGAAAGACACAATGCTACACCATCCATGGGAATACAATAATGTACAAAGGTTTGGACATAGTTTGCAAGTATTTAACAGAAAAGTGCATTGGTACTTTTTGGATATGAGAACAAAACACAAACTCATAATGTGCTTTTCACATATTATTTCATTGATAGTTAAATTCTTTGAATCCAATCCAACAAATGTTCATGAAAGACCTTAGACAAGTATGGGAAATGGACAAATGTTTTTGAAATAAATATAATTATAATATATCATACCAAAATGGTTCCTAAATGGGCACCAGTGATAAGAAACTCTAGGGAAAGCTGGACAGCGCACGGCCTTCAGAGAAGAAGCCCCCCTCAGTCAAGTGTTTCGGCCCTGAACTCCTTACACTCTATGGGGACTGGGCCGCACCCAGGTCATGACTCCTGGATGCCCTTGTATTGCCGCCTCTTCTTTTTTCCTGGTCTTCAGCAGGTTCGAATCCGCGCCTCCAGGGTGGTCGCCATTTCAGGACTGAGTCACCTTTTCAGGCAGACGTTTTAAACACTGAGCCATCGTATGCCAACTTTGAGTAGGGAAATTTAATCATTAATAATTTATTTAATCCTCCTCGACCAGATCCAGCTGGAACTCTTTTCTGTTGCTTCTGCCATTGCCTTGAGAGCCCATGTCCTCTCTCTGCCAGAAATCGACAGCTGTTTCATGAGGCTGTGGGCAGATGCGCCCACAAACCCTCTTGCACCAATCTTTCTGGCAAGAACTTTGACTTGGAAGCCAGATTCTCTCAGGTTGCTGGCTAGGCTAGCATACTTCTCAGTCTTGTAGATGTGGGCTTCCTCCATTCTGCTTTGGTATGGCACAGTGAGTTCAGTCAGAATCGCTTGTTTCGTTGCTTTGGAGTGGAGTACTATGTCAGGTCTCGTGCCGCTCTTGCTGATGATTTCCGGGTGTTTCTTCCCCTGTGGTAGGTCAGCTGTGCATTCCCAGTCTTCAGCGCCATCAAGCAGCCCACGTTTCCTTGCTTTGAAAGCTTTGGATGCTGTTCCTGGCCAGAGTTTATTGCCTTCTGCCGAGCGGAACTCTACTGGAACTTCTGGTGGGATTGGTGCTCTTTGGACAGTGCTCACCACGTGTACAATTTCTTTAAGCACTTGGGTGTCCCTCCATGTGTACCGTCCTTGGCTCAACGCCGCTTTGCATGAGCTGAGGACATGTTCCGCTGTTTGTTTGCCATGACAGAGTGGGCACGCAGGGTCATCTGCTTTCCCCCATTTCACCAAGTTTGTATTCGATGGAAGGAGGTCGTACACAGATCTTAGGATGAAGCTGATCCTCAGAGGGGCCATGTTCCACATGTCGCTCCAGCTGAGGCTCCTTTGGAGTGCATTTTCCCATATTTTCCACTGCCCCTGCTGGCCTGGACTGCCTTCTAGACTCTTTTGTCATCCACTTCCTTCTTGATCTCCTGTCTCTTTTTGCTTTCCCCCTTGCCTTGGAACACCATTCCATCTTTGTCGATCCCAGGCCCTGTCTGTTGGTTTGGGTGTGTCCTATTATTTCCTTCATCATAAGGCTTTCTTTCGCTGCACTGACTGCCTCCCTGACTTTCCATTTTCTGTCAGTCTTCAGCTTCGGTTCGTTGTAGCCTCAGCTTTGCTTGGCGACAGTAGAGTGCCACGTCAGTGAGACCAGGTGGGACACCAAGCCATTTGTATGTGCACTTGCCTCAATCGACTCGACTGTGCTACAGCTGATATCATATATCAGGAGATGCCACAGGAGCTTTGGTATCAGCATGGACTGCAGGCACCACACTTTGTATTTGCCAGGAAGGCCACACTGGTCTATGATACGCAGGCCTTCTTCTGCTGTCTGCTTGGTTTCCTTCCCACTTTTTGTGTCTTTCAGGGACTCATTATACCATCTTCCAAGGCTCTTGACTGGTTCATCTGACACCGTTGGAATGGCTACAGTGAATGTAACCGTTTCAGCTACTTTTCCTTTACGCAGTGAGAGGCTCCGTGATTTCTTTGATTTGAAGTTCCTCCTGGCTGAGGCAACTAGCTCGTTCAGCCGCTTAGTATTTCACGGGTGTCATCCTCTTTTGTTGAAAGGACTGTTGTGTCATCCATGAAGGCTTTCACAGGAGGTATCTGGTATCCAGTACCGAGGTCGGCTCGATCCGTTCCCTTCATTGAGGCCTTCAAGATCACTTCTATCGCCAGCACGAACAGGATTGGAGAAGGATATATATGCAAGCATTGTACAAGACTACGCTTAGAAATGAAACCGATATGTTGACGAATGCATATTGTTCTGTCAATGTTCCATTGGTGGTCATGTTTAGAGCTGAATTCTATTTCTGCACCCCAGTGCATAAAATGTATTTGACTCTGTAAACCTTTGTCTCAATACAATTTGTTGGACAAAATGCATTTAGCTGACGTGTTACAGAAATGTGGATTAAAAATCTTGATTCCTGTCATCCCCATCTGGTTGCATTGATCAAAAATGTTATCCCAATACTGGCAATAGTAAGAAAAGTCTAAACGTTGGCGTCCAGAACTGATCTATCTGTCTATCTAGCTAGCTAGCTAGCTGTTTGTCTGTCTGTCTGTCTGTTTATCAGTCTGTCTGTCTATCTATCTATCTATCTATCCATCTGGATGGATGGATGGATATTGGTTTGTTTGTAGATTCATGTACTTTTTAAAAAACAACAACAACGTATCAACATACACAATCAATTTCAACTGAAGAGTGAAGAGGGGCCTGATTATACACAGTCTATCAGTCTGATAGCAAGTTTTTTATTTGGCCTAATTATAGTCTGTCATTCTGTTAGCAGGGTTCTCAATTTAAACAAATCTGTCATAGCTTTACGGGGTGATTAAAAAAAAATCTTATTTTGTTTGTTTGTTTCCAGGTTAATGTATACTCAAGCATTTAAATCACCTTGTGTACAGGAATATTGAAATTGGGTGGGTGATAGAAGACACAGGACCTACATGACTGATCAGGACAGAACCAGCAACATACTGATGTTGACAGAACCAGCAACATACTGATATCAACAGGACAGAACCAGCAACATACTGATCATCAACAGGACAGAACCAGCAACATACTGATATCAACAGGACAGAACCAGCAACATACTGATGTTGACAGAACCAGCAACATACTGATATCAACAGGACAGAACCAGCAACATACTGATATCAACAGGACAGAACCAGCAACATACTGATATCAACAGGACAGAACCAGCAACATACTGATGTCAACAGGACAGAACCAGCAACATACTGATGTCAACAGGACAGAACCAGCAACATACTGATATCAACAGGACAGAACCAGCAACATACTGATGTTGACAGAACCAGCAAGATACTGATATCAACAGGACAGAACCAGCAACATACTGATATCAACAGGACAAAACCAGCAACATACTGATATCAACAGGACAAAACCAGCAACATACTGATACCAACAGGACAGAACCAGCAACATACTGATGTTGACAGAACCAGCAACATACTGATGTTAACAGGACAGAACCAGCAACATACTGATGTCAACAGGACAGAACCAGCAACATACTGATATCAATAGGACAGAACAAGCAACATACTGATATCAACAGGACAGAACAAGCAACATACTGATACCAACAGGACAGAACCAGCAACATACTGATATCAACATGACAGAACCAGCAACATACTGATATCAACAGGACAGAACCAGCAACATACTGATACCAACAGGACAGAACCAGCAACATACTGATGTTGACAGAACCAGCATCATACTGATATCAACAGGACAGAACCAGCAACATACTGATATCAACAGGACAGAACCAGGAACATACTGATGTTGACAGAACCAGCAACATACTGATATCAATAGGACAGAACAAGCAACATACTGATATCAACAGGACAGAACCAGCAACATACTACTGATATCAACAGGACAGAACCAGGAACATACTGATGTTGACAGAACCAGCAAGATACTGATATCAACAGGACAGAACCAGCAACATACTGATATCAACAGGACAGAACCAGCAACATACTGATGTTAACAGGACAGAACCAGCAACATACTGATGTTGACAGAACCAGCAAGATACTGATATCAACAGGACAGAACCAGCAACATACTGATATCAACAGGACAAAACCAGCAACATACTGATATCAACAGGACAAAACCAGCAACATACTGATATCAACAGAACAGAACCAGCAACATACTGATGTTGACAGAACCAGCAACATACTGATATCAACAGGACAGAACCAGCAACATACTGATATCAACAGGACAGAACCAGCAACATACTGATGTTGACAGAACCAGCAACATGCAGATATTAACAGGACAGAACCAGCAACATACTGATATCAACAGGACAGAACCAGCAACATACTGATTTCAACAGGACAGAACCAGCAACATACTGATGTTAACAGGACAGAACCAGCAACATACTGATGTCAACAGGACAGAACCAGCAACATACTGATGTTAACAGGACAGAACCAGCAACATACTGATGGACAGAACCAGCAACATACTGATGTTAACAGGACAGAACCAGCAACATACTGATGTCAACAGGACAGAACCAGCAACATACTGATGTTAACAGGACAGAACCAGCAACATACTGATGTCAACAGAACCAGCAACATACTGATGTCAACAGGACAGAACCAGCAACACAATGGTGTTAACAAGACAGAACAGCAACATACTGATGTTAACAAGACAGAACCAGCAACATACTGATGTTAACAGGACAGAACCATCAACATACTGATGTCAACAGGACAGAACCAGCAACATACTGATGTCAACAGGACAGAACCAGCAACATACTGATGTCAACAGGACAGAACCAGCAACATAATGGTGTTAACAAGACAGAACAGCAACATACTGATGTTAACAAGACAGAACAGCAACATACTGATGTTAACAAGACAGAACAGCAACATACTGATGTTAACAGGACAGAACAGCAACATACTGATGTACTGATGTTAACAAGACAGAACCAGCAACATACTGATGTTAACAGGACAGAACAGCAACATACTGATGTTAACAAGACAGAACCAGCAACATACTAGTGTTAACAGGACAAGTCGTGTGAACTCAACAAAGAAGGACAAAATCTTGTTTTCAATCGCCCACAAAAACCAACCTGTGTGCAGAAATGGAGTGGCAGAATGTGGTGATGGTGCTGTTACATCTTGTGCACCTGGGGCAGGATGGACACAAGCTCGGCTTGAGAGTACAAGGGAGTTTTCTCGTTCCAGAACCTGAAACTAAAGTTTTCGCCAGGCTCGCTGACATCAATTTTGGTGTTATAGAATCCAGATCAAGAACCAGAGATGAACAGTTCCCGTGCCATGTAAAACGAGTGCCTAACAGATTCCCAGAGGCAAGTACTCCCCCCCCCCTCTCTCTCTCTCTCTCTCTCTCTCTCTCGTACCAGCTGTCGAACGAGTTGACACACCGTTCTATACCAGACAACGAGAAATGGACAAGATCCGAAATGCGAAAAGAAAGCTCAAGAAAAGACGAAGACAGCTTCAGAATTTGAGAAGCAGGGCTTTCAAAAATCATGCGTACGCTTTTGGCGTTGATCAGAAGTGGTCAGCAGAACTCACAAGCCAAAGTCGCCAGGTCGGCGTTGGACAGCAGCGTCAGTGGTGCACAGTGGTGCTCAGCAGTGGTAAATAGTGGTCAGTGGTGGTTGGTTGTCAATGGTCAGGGGTGGTCAGATGTCAGTGGTTAGCAGTAGTCAGTGGTCACAGAGAGAGAGAGAGAGAGAGAACTCGGGACTCAGATATACATTAATGCAAGTCCACCAGCCTGTCTGCAAAATGGGTATAAATACATATATTTTGTGATATCCATACACAGAAAGAGAAAGTATAATCATAATGATTTATGTCCCTTGATATATGCACATGCTCAGAGAGATCCGGCCCTGCTTATAACGGTTGCGTGAAATGAAGATTGGCTGAGCAATACAGTTTTGTTTCATATCATTTTCTGTTGTCTTAAGTTTGTATGCGTGCCGTACATTAGATAAGACATATTCAAGGCCTGCAAAATGTCGAAATTATATGAGAAAATATACCTTCATTCAAAATGTATCATTTCATCACTAAAATGAGGGAAGTAGCAACAGTTTTTTTTAACCCTTCCCACAGAAGGCCTTTTATCTTATTTTATTGGCTAACGCTTGCGTTTACACAGTTTGTGTGTTAACTCGGCATTTTGGTTGTGTGTTCGCGTGTGTGTTTGTATATGTATGTATATAATTTATGTATGTCCGTGGCAAGCTTTAACAAATCTATTTTCTCTGGAACTTCTTTGTCAATACAAATTTTGTTTAAGCATAGAAATATAAATTCTTCCCACTCGTGATGTCCGTCCTTCGGATTCGAAGATGACCATATCTTCAAATATCAGATGGAAGAACTATGGCTGTGGATCCGGAGATGACTGATGAGGCCAGTCCAGGCCTTGAAGGCTCGCCCACATGTGGGACACAAGTGAGTGGGTGCTGCCGTTGCAGTGGATGTTGTTCGGGCCTTGCGCACAGCACGCTTTCGTTGCGCCTCAGTGATGCGCCTGGCTTCAGCTGCACGGGCTGCGCCAAGCTGGACGTTCCAGAGCAAGCGTCTCCCACATGTTAATGTCGACGCTCAGGTCTGTGAAGGACGCTTTGAGGCAGTCTTTGTATCGTTTCTTCTGCTCTCCAACTGAACGCTTGCTGTGACACAGTTCACCATACAGCAGCTACTTTGGCAGTCAGTTGTCTGGCATACTGACCACATGTCCAGCCCACCTGGCTTGGGCTTTCTGCAGGAGGGTGTAGACCCTGCAGAGGCCGGCTCGTTCCAGGACTTTCGTGTCGGGGACGTTGGCCTGCCACCTGATGTGGAGGGGTATGCAGAGACAGATCAGGTGGAAGCGATTAAGCTGTTTGGCATGTCTTCTCACGTTCTCACAGTGTCTCCTAAAGGCGGCACTGGCTTCGGCGATCCTGTTGTTGACCTCAGCGTCTATGTTCACTGCGCGAGAGACCGTGCTGACCAGGAAGTTGAAGATGTTGACTGCCTAAAGGTTCTGCCCCTTGACTGTGGAGCGCATCTCCAGGTATGACTTTCCTGGGGCAGGCTGGTACATAACGTCGGTGTTTTTGGTGCTGATGGTGAGACCGAAGTTGTCGCAGGCTTGTGATAAGCAGTCCTTTTCACACTGCATCTTCTGCTCTGTGGTGGCGTTGAGTGCGCAGTCATCAGCAAACAAAAAGTCTATGATGACTGTCTCTTTCACCTTTGTGATAGCCTGAAGAGGTGGCTGTGTTGCACCTGCATTTTTCCTGGAGTTGGCGCGCAGCAAAAATCATGTCCGCAGTCCCACAATCAGCACGAACGCCAAACTGGCTTTTCGGGAGGAGACCTTGCTCAAGATGTTGGAGAAGGTGGTTGAGCAGGACATGGGCCAGAATCTTCCCAGCAATAGCGAAGAGGAAGATGGTTTGGTGGTTGTCGCAAGACTCGTGGTTGCCTTACCTCTCGTAGATGTGGACTATACTAGCATCTTTCAGCTGATGGGGGATCTGTCCTTCGTTCAGCATGGTCTGGAAACATTCAGTCAGTTTTGCATCATGGCAGGGCCTCCTGCTTTGTATACTTCAGCAGGGATTGCATCGGATCCTGGCACTTTGCCACAGGAGAGTTGCTTCACCCCCTTCCTGACTTCATTTTCTGTGGGCAGTGTGTCGAGGTCCTCATTGATATCTGCCTGTGGCAGGCGAGCGATAGCCTCGTCGTTGATGTTGGCAGGACGGTTGAGGACGTTGTTGAAGTGCTCAGCCCACCGCTTCAGAATCTGCTTCTTCTCTGTCAGCAGCTGAGTCCCATCTGTTCTGAGAAGGGGTGAGCCGGAGGACTGGGGTCTGTATCCAGCCTTAAGCGCATGATAGAGGCGCTTTGTGTCATGGTTGTCTGCATGGCCCTGGAATTCACCTGCATTCTTGCTGAACCAGCTGTCCTGCATCTTGCGAAGTTTCTTCTGCACCTTTCTTTTTGCGTTGGCAAGGCCATCTTCCTTGCCTTGTAACGTGGAGTCGTTATAATGCGTTTTGAACACTTGTTTTTTTCTCTGTTATCAGTGCCACTATTTCTTCATCATTCTCATCGAACCAGTCTTGGTTTCTTCTGGTCCGAGATGTTCAAGGGCAGTAGTGTTGACAGCGTCTCTGAGCCATCCACTCTTCCTCAGCACTGGTCTCGTCTTCCTGTGGTGTGTCTGGCATTTTGCCTTCAAGGTCGTTGCGAGTTCTTCTGTAACCTTGCTGCTTTTCAGCTTGGAGACATTCAGCCTCTTTGCAGTCTTCTGACCTTGGGGTCTTCTCATGGGCAGAATGCGAAACCTGTACTGGGACACAATGAGGTGGTGGTCAGTCCAGCAGTTGGCACCACACATGACTCTCGTCACTCTGACGTCCAGCCTGTCCCTCTTCCTGGTGATGACGTAGTCTGTAAGATGCCAGTGCCTCAGCGAGGGTGCATCCCTAACGTCTTCTTACGGGTGGGTAAGCGGAACAGGGTGCTGGTGATGAAAAGATCGTGTGTGGCACACGTCTTGAGGAGCAGAAGGCCGTTGCTGTTACACTTGCCAGTGCCGTGTCTTCCAATGATCCCTTCCCAGGTTTGGTAGTCTGTCCCTACACTGGCATTGAAGTGCCCGAGAACAGTGAGCTTCTCTGATTGTGGGACTGCTAAAATGAGGGATGGCAAGAAATTGTCTTTAAAGTCATCTGGGTTGATCATGGTTGGAGCATAGGCTCTGATCAGCGTTGCACTCTTCTTGTTTGAGAGTGGGAGCTGAAGTGTCATCAGGCGGTCGTTGATACCCTCTGCAAGCTTGGTGAGTTTACAGGCGATGTGAGATTTGATGGCAAATCCCACGCATGCTTCTCGTCATTCAGCGCTGCTGCGACCACTCCAGAAGAACGTGTATCCACCACCACGTTCTGTAAGCTGGTCCTTGTCAGCTAGGCGCGCTTTGCTGAGAGCTGCTATGTCCACATTGTAGCGAGCTAGCTCTTTGGCAACCAGTGCAGTTCTCTCTGTTCTGCCTTGATATTATCCAGGAAAGTTCTCACGTTCCATGTGCCATGGTTGATCACCATCACTTTCTTCTTCGTTTTTGTTTGACGACCGCTATGAGGGACCCCCACAGCTGCGATAAGCTGGCCAGGGAGAAGTGAAGAAGGCAATGTTTGAGGTACATTTTCTATTCCCTTCCTCCATGGAGGTGAGCAGAGCGATCCTAAAGAGGGCTGCTCAGACACCCAGGGAGCTGCCGAACTCCACTGCTGCTTCAGCCCAGTAGAGACCGACCCTATGCCCTGGGCCACCAGTGTGCAGGTTTGTGACTACAGCCTGCAATGTATCTGCACCTGCTGCTTCGCCACTCCCCCATCGCCACAGGACTTGAGGTGTTGTGCGGTGCAATTTGAAGTCATGACTTGCCCTTGACTAAAGTGAGGGAAAGTTGCGCAGGTCGTCAGCCTCACTCTCTCGTCCTGGCCTATCTGGACCCATTGGCAAGACATAGTCGAGACGGCTGGAGATAGGTCAGGATGCAGTAGATGGCAAGCAGTGTTCTGCTTGTGTCTCACTGCGCCCTTTTAGTGCTCCACGGCGCATTGCTGAGAATCGCCTTTCTGTCCGTTGAACCAGTGATTTTTTTTTTCCCGCGCAGTCCGCCGAATCCAGGCTTCACAATCTAGGCAGGCAAGCCCTAAATGTTGTAGATCCACGGCAGTTCTTGTGGCGTGCTCTCAAGTCTCCCTTTCCAGTGTTGGCATCATTACTGATGTGCCAAATATGTTAGAGACTATCCCTCTCCAGATCGGATTTTCATGTTGGGTTAACTCCCCAAATGCGGCAGATAGTACTGGGTTACATGGTTACCAGTCGCGGAGAAGAGCCACTGACCCGACGCTCGTACCTATGAAAGGTTGTATATCTTGCGGGTTGATCAGGGTTACTTAACTGTAAACATTTTATTCAGCTAATCCCCTTTTTATTTCATTTCACTTCCGGACCCACAAAATATCGAAAAGTATCATCAATTAGTCAAATAACAACTAATCAAATTGATAAATGTATTCTTTTAAGGAGATATTCATAGCTTTTCATCATGATCATATTAAGGTGATATGTATAGTTTTTCGTCGTTGTTTCAGTATTCAGATCTGTACGAGAAATGACGTAACAGACCAAAATAAATGTTACAGTTAATTGCTTACATAGTGGAAAAAATCAACAAAGACTATCCCCTGCCATTCAACCTGAAACTGGGATTTGTTGTTCTGGATGACTGTCAGAGCCGACGCATCTGTGTGGCACAAGCTTTGTCCTTTCTTCCGCAAAGTACTTGCCCAGGTATTGTTGTTGTTTTTCTTGTTTGTTATAATTTTACATAATAATTCACTTACTAACATATAGAAGCACACAGACATGTGTACACACTTGCGTATAGACACACATTTATGAATTTTGTATGAAGCGTTACACACACACACACACACACACACACACACACACACACACACACACACAGGAATAGGTTGCGTGCACAAGCGTATAAAACACTGTATAATTTATATTCAAGAGGCAAACGAACATGAGCACCAGGCATATGTAATCGTCTCTGTAGTTACATATTTTCGTACGTATGGCACAATTGGGGTGTTGGAAACATAGGAATTTATTTGATACCTTTTATATTTATATATGTCTGTGTTAGTTTGTCTGTCTGTCTGTGTATGCATGTATGTATGTATGCATTTATTAGTCTATTTACATACGTTTTGTGCAACGAATTGTAGATTGCAGTTGGCAGAAGAGCCAGAGTCTCCATATATAGATTGAATGGATCGCTTGTTTTTCTTTTGACATTAGTAATATAGTGTGAAATGATTCAACTGAGTTTAGGTTGGTTTCAGATGTTCCTGTCTTTTTCTCAAAGATATCTGCGATGACCTAATGGATATGTTGGTTGTGTAGATCTTCAATGGATTACAAAGTTCATTTTGTGTTCCCTTGTCCTTCATGCTTAAACTACATTTGTGTGTTAATTACAACGTCATGCTTAAACTACATTTGCAGTAAGTTACAACGTCATGCTTAAACTACATTTGTTTGTTACTTACAACGTCATGCTTAAACTACATTTGTAGTTAGTTACAACGTCATGCTTAAACTACATTTGTTTGTTAGTTACAACGTATCATAACTCCGATTATTTTGAAGGATTTAAGGCAAATTTTTGGGGAGATAAAAATAAACAAACCATCAAACCGTATATAAAAGAACTGTCAAACACAACTGTCAACTGACACGCCCCTTCCTTTCCCTTAAAAGTGAGAAACCTTTAAAATTCACAAACCCTCGGCTGTTGAGATTGATATGGAATCGGAATGGCCGTTGGACTGAACAGTCACTAACTGCCTTAGGCCGTTAGGGTGACACCCAATTAACGGACTCCACTCAGATGGACATCCAAGACCTTCTATGCTGATAAAAAAGGCTATGTCTGGATAACCGAATATCTTCAACACTTTGAAAAATCTTCAAAGGCTTCAAACAAAACTTTGCGGACAAAAGCAGAGTGTCTGTCAAATAAAATCTGAAGAATCGCACTGGATGAACGGGCTGTATTACCCCAACCCCCAGATGTACAGTTGAAATGGAAATTGAGCTAAGTGTGGTTCTTCCGTCCGTCTGAAAGTGTGTGTAATTTAGCACTAAACATGTAATTTGGTCACAGCAAAAACCAGGTAACTGTGACCGGCAAACCCTTTAACTTAAAATGTTTTGAAGACAAATATAAAATTTGTAGCCAGAGACAACTGAATGGAAATACGTGTTCACACATGTACTGTGATGCTATCTGAACATTTTGAGGCACATAGATCTACCAGCACTTTCTTCCAATGGCTAGATTTAGTCTTGAAATTAGGTCACTACGCGCACTGACTATATTATGGTAACTACTGTTCCAAACAGTGTGTTTGTTTATCGCACTACCTGTGACCATTCACACAAATACTGTGTTGCACTAGATCTGTATTAGCTAAATTCATAAACACTCTGATTACCTGGAATATAATTGAATTTGTTTTGTTTAAAGTATATCGGCTGCACGTCAGGAGATTAATTAAATCTGTAATTAGGTTACAGCAAGATGTGATGGCCTTGACCAGCAAATCTATAATTAGGGCTGGAAGATATCTCTAATGCCTGAACAACAACATACATTTTATCAGGTCGTGGTAACTGCGAATAATCATGCCATTGTAACTGCCGAAACAGATATTTTATAATGTGGGAAATGCAGTAAGACCGCTCTCGTTTCAAATCATATTGGCTATGGTACACAAAAATAAATATTTAACACAGTCCTCAGAAGTTTAGAAACTTGTAAATCTGCTTTTACCCATCAGCCGAGGTCCTGTTCCTCCAGACTGTGCTCTAGTAACAGATTTTAAATGTAAACGACTGATCCAATAACACACTTACATGATCAGATATATGACTGGCTGGCACAATATCATAATAAAAGTCACAAAAGTGACCAGTCCATTCCAGTGACAGCACCAGACCGGTTGCTGCATGCTTGCATCAACCTTAAGGAAACCTGGCCATATCACAAAAATTGTAAAGGAGATCTGTAGCAGAGGCTCATGGCTCTGAACAAGTGTAAAGGTGGGGTTGTTTGGCGTTAATTCAGTCATCACTCTCACGAGACATCAAAAGACAGTGGCAAAGGAGGGATGATGAGAGTTTCGGGGTAGGGGTGGGGGACGGTTTCTTGAGATGAGAATCCCTCGTGCATGTCATCGGATGTGGTTACAAGAGTCACAAAGTACATGATGTGCACTATATAAAGCCAAATAAACAGTTTTGATAGTTTCAGCTTGACTGAAAAACTAAAACATCAAGCTGGTATCATGAAGTTACTGAAAAACCCTTCTCGACTGGTTGGGTCAATACAATACAAACTGGGCAATGTTTAGTCTTTGTGACAATCCCTGCCATATGTATACAATGATGTGCACTTTAAGTTGGTCTAGCAGCGTTTGCACCTTTCTCTGCACACCACTGTGCAGGAGCAGTGAATCAGTTCACACAGAGTTTCTTTAGCTTTTGTAGAATGGTCCACTAAGGTCTTTCCTTCTCCTTTTTGCAATCCCCGCCGTTCTACCTCCAGATGAAAGCACTCTCTCGAATAAACTGCTCTCTGTGTGCCGTTCAAGAGCTGCTGATGTGGGTGTAGTATTTTCCTGTTTTCTTTTCTTTAGCGAGGAGAGGCTGTCTGACCATGGCTGACGACACGCGGATTGCTCAGACAATCAAACAACAGGGCAACAAACTGCTCAACGATGTACTCAGGAACTTTGACTGGTTATCCATCATCATCAGGAAAGCATTAGTAGTTTGCTTACATAGTTCATGTGTTCCATGCTTTTCTTTTGCTTCTGCCAACAAGCAGTGCCATGATTTATGCGCGATTCCTGCTGAACAACAACAAAATCAAAAGTGACAAAGGGAAGGGAGGGGGGCAGTTAACAGTACTGAAATGAATCTGATACATAATCATATATTTTATCACCATCTGATACACGTGTTTTTCGAAACCATGTTGTATGCTGCAAACGAAACGAGCCTGTCTTTAACACCCCACATCCATCTTTATTTCATTGTTTTAAAATCATTATTCAGATATGTCAAAGTTTCAGACTTCCTCTATGTTTGTCGCGACTTTCCTGTTTTACTAACTTGTAACAAAAATGCCCAAAAGCAACTTCTGGTGAAACATTTTCGACAGTCACTCCGGGCAAGCCCATTTCTTTCAACAATTTGTAATTGGCGGATCAAACGCGCATTTCCACTTCGAACAATACAATATTTTCTTGTGTGCGGGAGCGTGCGGATTTGTATGTGTTTGTGTGCGCGCGCACGCGCGCATGCGTTCATGCACACACGTCACCATGTTTTTTACACTTACAGGGAAAACACGTGCGCGTGAGAACACGCACATACTTTGCCATCACATACACAAACATATTATACACACAAACATTCATAAACTGCACAAGTACACGTGGGCACACACACATGCACAAGGGCACACACGCGCACATACGCACACGTACACATGCGAGCATGCACAAAACACACAGACGTGCACACATATGTACATGAGCGCGCGCACGCACGCACACTCTCACTCCCTCAACCACTTTCACACAGGATCTCCATCCTTGTCAAGACGCTGGAGCTGTTGGTAATGCTGCATACAAACGACATGATCGTCACTTCAGTTGTAACATTCAGTGGATTTGCTCTTTGATCCAGGCCATAGAGACTAATCATTGAGTCGTTCCAGGCTGATTTCATGTCAGCTGATTATGTGGCAGTACACATCCTGACTGCAGTTAATAAACGTTAGTTTGATCTGGATCTAAGCCGAAGTTCCAAAGATTTATGCATCAGATTATGGGCGTGAAATATTTGAACATTCACTGTCGCCGTGGGCTCTGTTATGGCTGTACAATCTGTATTACATGACGTCACTCCTCCATTTGCCATTCTTGTCTTTATTTGGGTACAGAGAGAAAATACGAATTTTCCTGTGCCTTTGACATACCGAAATCTAAAATTCACTTAATTCTGAATCGTCTGACACCATACATGTATGTTCAGGAAAATTCTTGTTTCGAAGCTACCGGCAGACATATAATTTATGGGTTTTTCCTTGAGCTTATTGTGGCTGTATAATCTGTATTGCATGACGTCACTCCTCCACTTGCAATACTTGTCTTCGTTTGAGTAGCACAGAGAGAAAATACGAATTTTCCTGTGCCTTTTTCATATGGAAATTGAAAGTTTATTCAGTTCTGAATCTTTTGACACCACACAAACATTCAGGATAATTCTTGTTTTTTAAGTCACAGGCACACAAATATGTTGTTTTGTTTTTTTCAAGAGCCAATTTCTCCATTTCTACTCCTCGGCACACAAACTTAAAAAAAAAAAATCATAGAAAAAAAACCAACTATGACAGATAGACCCACTCTGTTTTTTTCTGTCATAATCTTTGATTTAAAAAAAATCATAGAAAAAAAACCAACTATGACAGATAGACCCACTCTGTTTTTTTCTGTCATAATCTTTGATTTTTAAACTTTTAGAAGATATACAAAAGTAAATGTATTCGTGTACCCGAGTGGTATATAAGGGGACGGAACAAAAGAATTGATTATTAATATCTACTGAATTCATCATGACAAAGGCATCCAAACTGACATCACTGCCAACGGAGAAAAGCTTGAAACCGTGAAGAATTTCAGATACCTTGGAGCAATAGTTTCAGATGAGGGGTCCAAGCCTGAAGTATTAGCCAGAATTGCAATGACAGCTGCAACACTAGCCAAGTTGAACACCATTTGGAAGGACAAGGCAGTCAAGCTCAGCTCAAAGATAAGACTCATGCGTTCCCTTATCTACTCAGTTCTCCTGTATGCTTGTGAAACATGGACCCTTACAGCAGAATTAGAGAAGAGGATTCAGGCCTCAGAAATGAGATGCTTCAGAAGACTGCTTGGCATCTCTTACAAAGACCACATAACCAATGAGGAAGTCAAAAACAGAATAAGGCAAGCCATTGGTCCCTATGAAGATCTTCTCATCACCATCAAGAGGCGCAAATTAAAATGGTTCGGCCACGTAACAAGAGGAGAGGGGCTTGCCAAGACAGTGCTCCAGGGAACAGTCAGAGGAGGAAGGAAGAGAGGAAGACAGAAGAAGAGAT